>NC_040039.1:26481957-26519983 GCF_003713205.1 Coffea eugenioides
CACCAAGAGCTATAGCAACCTTCCACCACCACCAAGGAAGCCTCCTATGGCCTCACATAGCAGCGGCAGCAAGCGGCAGCCCTTGGAAGATCGCTGGCAGCAATGTCGACTGTTGCAGCAGCAAAACTGCTGTACTTTGGCTGCAAACCTCTTTTTTTTTTTCATAAAACTAAGAGACCAGCAACTCTTGCAGATCATCAACAGAGATTCAGGTCTGATTCCATCTCATAAGAAAAAGAAAACCTGATAATCACGTTGGACAGCTTGACCCGCAAATGCCCGGCAAAGTGATGATCAAAATTCAAGTTTTGATTCAATGAAAAACCAATAAAATCTGTAACTTTTCCAGATTTAAAGGTTAGTCAGAGGCCTCAAAATTTCAGAAAACCAAACCCATAACAATGCTATAATCAGATTACAGCAAACTTGTTCATTCAAAGTTTTCTTGGCTAATGCAAGGGATTAAGATGGAAGAATATCAGACTAGTTGGAACCGTAACAAGAGTCCAAGGTGCATGAAACCAGTTCCAAGTTTCCATATAGTCCCAATATTTACATTCCTCCGAAACTTATTCTACACACAATTTCGTATCAATTAAATCCAACCAGTAATATTAATCCATGAATCCAAAATTGCTTAAAATCATACGTAAAATTCTTAGGGATGGCTCTGATACCACTGTTGGGTTTTAGGGATACTACACAGCGGGAAAATAAAAAATTTTTCCCTAAAACCATCCAAGAATCACCCTAGATTTTACGTATGATGTACTAAAAGTAGGGTTTTAGGATTACCTTAATCCAAGCGGCGTCTCCCTGCAGCGTTGTTTGAGGATGGTCAGCCCTTGAGCAGTCCAGTCGTCCTGCCTCTACTGATATCCACGCTAGAGCAACCCTGGATCGTCTCACGAACTATGTATTGAAGAGAAAAAGGTGCTAGCCTTCTTACTCTTTTCGAACGTATATTTTTTCTCTCTCTCGTATGTGACGCTCACAGACTCAATTTTTCTCCCGTTTTTCTTTTTACCTCATTTCCTATATCTGTATCTAAGCCCCAAAAAAAAAAAATCAATTGGAGAGAGAGAGAGATATATATATATATGATAAGATAGAATGATGAGTCTTCTTGTCTGATTCAAAATAAAAAAATAATAAGACTTCTCATCACACAAGACTCTATCTATCATTATCTGATAGATAAGAGATAACCATTTACTCTTATCTGCTCAAATAGGTCTGGGATTAATTTTCTTTTAAAATTAAACCCCGATAATTTACATAGTTTCAATCCAGGATTAAATCTCTATTGCGTGTGACCCAATAGGTCCCGAATGCATCGGTAATAATTATGGTTTAATAATTAGATAAAATAAACGACTTTATTTTATCATAACTTATAATAAATAATTAATCCATAATTATAAATCACGAGCGGTGTCTAGCAACACATCGCGATTGCCCAATTATGCAGAATTAGTCAAGGGAATTTGACCTAACCTTTCCGTGAAAAATTACCGTGTAATTATTATCCTTTCACCAAAGATATCCAATTAGTCAGGAATAAGGAATAAGTGCCAATTCCTTGATGACTAATTAAATTTTCTAGTTCCCGAAATTTACCCTTAATTAGGTTAAATTGAAGACATTCTTCAATTTACCTAATGGTCGACTTTAGGGTTAATTTCTCACTAGTGGCCATCCGGATATCAACTCCTTCTATCAGAGTGGTAAATCCTATCTTGATCACCCATTTTCTTTACGTGCTTCACACTACATCCAACTTCTACACTTTAAGGTACTCTCAAAGAGTAACATGTAATTAGAGTCAAAATGTAGTGATTCCCACTCAAGATTCTATGGTGATCTCAAGTCGTAGGATCACTTACACAATTTTTCACTAGAGATACACCATTGGCACTAGATAGATATCCTAACGGGATCTCTAAACGGATCACTCCAATGCATTTGTACTTTTCAAATCATCTACACATTAGCCTAAGTATCTTCATACCATAGTTGATTAGAACAACCACTAATTACATTAATTAGAGGCTAACTGTGTACTAGTTTTACCGTACTAAAGATGTCCTATTTCATTAGTACAAAAACTAGGGAATTTTAATAATATTACTATAAATGCGATTGATATCTCATAGTCACCAACTCTTGTGACTATCATCACATTAGTAAATATTCTAAGGACTTTATCGGTTGTATCTAATATTTAACAGATAAATAAGAAGTTATTAAAATACAAAACATATAATAAGGAATGTATAAAATAAAAAAATATATATTGTTTTAGGGCATACATTCCAACAGCCAATGGGTCCAATGATGCAAGCTCGAGCCAAGAGACTTAACGAGTTATTACCAGCCATACTTCAAATTGTCCAAGATTCAAGTGGAGTGCCAATCTTGGTCAAGGAAGGAAATTCAAAGGTGAGGTTGAAGAAGGGGTTTGATGGCCGAGCTTAGTCTTTAGTTAATCGTATTTGGGCTCGAATTAGTAGCTAATAAACGGTCCAGCTCTTAAAGCTTGGAACCATCTTTTAAGTAGGGTTTTATGGGCTGTGTTAAAAGGTCCGGTTTGTGTGTCTTGTTGGTCCAAGTTATGTTAGGCATTATTATGTAAAGACACATTAAAACATCATTTTTCCTTCATCATGGAATATATGCCATTTCCAGAAAAATATTTCTGGAAAGATTACTCTCTTGGCTTTACAAGCTTTTCTTAAACACCTAGAATTTTCTTCGCGTTCGTTTGGCTTATCAATTAAGTTTATCACCCTTGATTGTGTCACCTTCTACCGTTCTTGGGTTCGCAAGTTTGTTTGGTTGTGGGCCAAGTCATTCACAACCATGGGGATTAGAGGGATCCGAATAGGATTTTCCTCTACCAAACTTGTGTCAATCACCATCGGTCCAGAGTTAGATCGATCATGAATTTGGTTAGCTGACAGAGTTCATATCAGCTGGCATCAAAGCTAGTTGGTGATTTTCCAAATTATATCCCTAACATGAACAAGAACCCAAACATGCGACGACAAGAAAACCCTAGTGACTTTATAGAGGACAACCACAGATTTGACACAAAATTAGAAGAAACTAATGAATTGGACAAAACAAATAGATATAACCTAGAAAATCACCAACTAGCTCTAATGCCAGCTGGTACGAACCTCAATGTGACAAAACTCGTGAACAACAAGCTTGGATCTTTGGTGATTGACACAAGTTTAGCAATGAAATTCCTACACGGACCCGTCTAATCCCTGTAGTTGTGAATGTTGATATGATCTTGACCCACAACCAAATGAATTTGTGAATCCTAGGAAGGTGGTTGGTGCCACAATCAAAGGTGGTATCTTGATTGATAAGTCGAAAAAAACACTAGAGAGATTTCTGAAGTATTCAAGGGTGCTCGCAAGAGCTCGAAGAGAGCTTCACACTCGAAGGTATTTGCTGGAATAATTTGTATGTATTATTGAGAGAAAACAAGAGTTTTTTAAGTCTTTTACATAACAAAATCCTATCCAAACTTGGAAAGCAAATGGCTAACAATTGCCTAATAACCATCGGCTTAAAACCCAACCTTATAAGAAGCGGATCCAAGCTTGTATAATGCTGGTCCATTTATTGTTTTCTAATGATTGAAACGACATTAACAATTAATGCTAACAAAGATGAAATTTAAGTGCACCAAACTCGGCCTTCATGACTCCAATTCACGCATGACTTAAAGCAGGTTTACTAATGGTAAACCCTTCTCATTAGACTCTTTAAATGCACTTGGCATCCCAACCGAGTTTTGACCTGCTCGACCTATAGTTTGAAGTGATTCATTGAGTTTCTTGGCACGTGCACAAGTCATTGGACCTACTAGGATGTTCACAAGATTGACTTGTGCTTCTCAAACTTCTTGGACAACTTGCGCGATTTCATCATGAAGGGTATATTAGTCATTACAAAAAGGAAGAAACACAATTATACCTAATAAATAATAATAATAATAACAATAACAGACAGTTAGATTTCAATTGGACTTTGGATTGTGATGGAAATTGGGCTTTTTTCATTTTTTACTAGATACATGCATTGAACTTAAGACGGGGCGAACTTGCTATTATCTAAAACTTTAAGAGTATTTTCTAATTAAGTGCATGGCTGGAGGTCGCCTGTCCCTTCCTGTCCCGGTCCTTTCCTCCTCCATCAATGTCTAAGGGGAGAAAAAGACACTTTGCTACCAAGAAAAAAGGGGTCAAAGTTCAACATCGTAGTGATTCGATGTTGAGGTGCAATTTTACACCTAAGCAAATTTAGATAGAAATTACCTAAAGTTCCATTAAAAACCAATGAAGGTCACACGAATGGTGCTCGACATCTACTAAATATCAAGAAATTTTCGAACTCTAAGCCACAAGTTACAATGTATAGCACTCAGAAACTAAATTGCATCTATATATCATATCACAAAGAAAAAGAACTAAAATCCAAAAGTACTTGCATTAACAAAAACCAGTATAATTGGGTGGTAAAGCATCCAAAGGGCAGTGACGGACTCAGGAATTTAGTTTAAGGGGGGTGAATCATCAATGATATGATAGCAAGACATCTATAGCATATAAAGCATATTAAATGTAAAATGAAACTTCAATAGACTATCATTGGGAATAAGAAATTTTTAAAAAATAAATATAAAATATATAAAATGTTAAAATTAGACTTTATGCCATTCAATTTACTATCAATGTAGCGCATTCAAAATCATGGTTGAAACTTCTTCAATTTGTATGACAATTTGAATTTTTTTTTTGTTTTCTTTGTCTTTGACTTCCTATGAAATATATACAATGTTACTTTAGTTGCTATTTTAAAGTTATACTAATCAAAGAAACTAAAAGTTATTTATTATAAGAGATTTAGTTACAAGAAAACTTAAAATTTTTGTAATTGTTATTCAAATATTAAATGTATGGTAATGTAGATACTAATGGTATACTTTTATAAGGAAAATAATTATTAGTTTGATGTAGGACACTTTATCAAAAGAAATTAAACACAATTAAAAAAGTACTATTGATTATTATGTTTAGAAAGAGGCCAAAGTAATATAATTTTAGTTGACAACTTAAATTATACAGAGAATTTTAAAAATTTTAAAACTTTTAGGGGACGACTGCCCCTACTGTCCCCTGTGTCCGCCTCCCCAAAGGGTTGCCCAAGAATATTCCCATCACATAGACACTGCTTCTTTACAAAAAGTTTTGAGTCTGACCAATCCAGGATTTGATATTAAATTCTGCAAAGCCCAAAGAAAATTTTGATTTCAGGTTCACCTGCCCTCTTATGGGGATACATATTCGAAATTTGTTTTATGTCAATTAATTTTACTGTTTTAGGAACTGAATAACAATTTTTAAAGATTATTAATTTGTGTTGTTTATAGCTCTTTAATGATCAATAATTGCAACTAGTGATTAAGACACCCCGGCCCAATGCGTATGCCATCAATAAAAATATATTTAAAATGATTAGCATTATTTTTTTGTGGAAAAATAGTAATTTAAAATAGTTAAACTATTTGTAGTATTTTTAAAAAGTGGCACGTTTTTATTAAGTGATAGTTAATTTAGCAGATATCGAGTAGTTATAGGAAGGTGAGTCATTAAAATGCTGTAGCTCTCTGTAGAAGTAAGGGTAGAATAGGCAATGCATGAAATGATACAATTTGGTGTCTCAATAGAAGTAAGGGTAGATTAAACAATGCATTAACTCACACACTTTGTTTACACCAAATTTCTCCCTCCCGCTTTATACATAGTAAGAAAATCGAAGCAACTCCTCAATCACTATTACATAGAACCAACAGCAGCACAAATGCGGGACAAGTTTTACTGGTTCTTATTCATGACCAAACTTATATACATTAATTGAAAATTTTACACGATTCGTGAATTGCACACCGGACTTATGAAGCTTGAGACGGAAATCTATATGAGTACAAAAAATCCCCAATTTCCATATTCATTTCAATTTCAACATTTGAATTGCATGAAATTAAGGCCCTTAAAGAGAAAAGAAGAACTCAACACAATCAAGAAAAACAATTTACAAGTTTTCAATGTGAAAAAATCTGAAATTATCCAATTTGTTGACATAAGCGGAAGAAGACATTATTTTTTTTTCAATTAAGTTATGATCCAGCATAACAAACACAAAAATACCACACAGCACAAGTACGGAAAAACTATTCAAAAAATATGACACAATAAAAAAAGATTGTGATGCAATAAAAAAAGGTTATGATGCATAGTATTGAGCCAAAGATGGGACTATCCAGTGTTGAGAGTGGACAATTGATCCCCTCAGAAAAGAGGCATGGGTGGGATGGTATGGAGAGAGAAAGCGTAAGTGAGAGATTCTAGATATGAAACTTCCCACTTATACTAAAAAAAAAAAAAAAAAAAAAGATGGTTCCCCCCTCAACTTTCAAAAAATGTCCTTAATATAGTGCAAAATTTTGTGTAAATTTCACAACTTGCCTTTCTTGAAATGTAAGGGATGAGGGGGCAAACAAGTGAAACAAAAGTATAATGGCCCACCAGCGTCTATTAGCCTAGAGGAGAGACAATGTAGGAGTCACCTTTCTATACGTGTGTATCTTTTTATTATAAATCTATTCCTAATTTCTAAGAGAAATTTATGGAATGACTAAACAATAAACACCTATATAAAAGTATCTCTCAAGTTTCCATATGCGTATGTTATGAAGCTTTTGAATCTATTCCTAATTTCTAGAGAAATAAAAATTATAGAACAACTAAACAATAAGTACCTGTGATGCGTGAATTCGTTTTTAGTTTTTAGGAAACAATTAAGGAACAACTAAATAGTGGAAACATGAAACAAAGGAACTATCAATTCCTTTCTAATTTACAGGGAAAAAAAGTTAAAAATGAATTAATTGACTTTAAACTTACAGATACTTATCCCAAAATTTTAAAACTTGTAAGAAATTTATTTTAGTTAAAGTGTTAAGCTATACATAAAGTTATGATTTGTTAAAAAATCTTATAGTACATCTCTACCTCCAGAAGAAGAATAACCATACTCAAATCTCGTAAAACATCTCCAACAAACTATATATAACGATTCTTAGAAATGTGAAATGAAGTCATACAAAATCAACAAGTATTTTATCCTGGGATTTTTTTTTTTCCACAAGTCATACAGGTTAATTAATAACTCAATATGTCTATTTATATTTGTTTAATTTTTTGGATATTATTACTACTTTTGTTCTTAGTTGAATACCATTTTATAATTTTATCTATGGATTTATTTTTTATCTAACATAGAGACAACATATTTTAACTATCCATAATGAGATTCTAGTATATGTAATTAATTGTAGTCTATGCAGTAATTGCACGAATTTAACTTCTGTGATAATTGAATCTTTTCAATTAGGTGATGGAAAAATATTAAAGAAGAAAATCGGTATTTATGTCGAAATAGTTTTGTTATTTTATATTAGAATTCAATAAATATGGCACTTAATGGTAAAATTTTTTTAATGTAACCAGCAATTTTTTTTTTTTTTAAAGAAAATTACTCTACAAACTTTGTCCCCGGCCCTCCCCCATGTATTGAGCAGCCAAATTTCTCCAGAAATATTGGAATAAGATCAGACCATGAAAACTTGAGCTAATGCTTAATTTTAAGCAAGGGCTAGAGACGAGACATGGCACTGATGAGGAAGGTTTGATTCCCGAATATTAGAGCATTTTTCTAAAAGGATCAAAATTTCAATTTTAATCCTAAAAAGCGTGAGGAAACTAGAAAGAAGTAGGGATTTGGTTTCCTTTTCCACATAAGCCAAAAAATAAGAACTACTCCATATAACACGTTTCATCACATAAAGCAGTTGTCTTTTTCTTTAGTAGTTCCCCTTTTTCTTTTCTTTTCTTTTCTTCAACCGAAGCAGTTTACGAAATCCTGAAGCAGTTAGCCATGGAGAAAACATCGAATTGGGGATCCCTCACAGACCTCCTCTGGATTCAATTCTTAAGAAGTTGGTTTCCCTCATCGATTACGTCCGCTTCAGTGCCGTCTGCAAGCATCGGAGCGCCGTAGCAGCAGATCCAAACATGGAAAAGTTACATATTGAAACTTCTGCAAATAATCAACTCCCCCTCCTGATGATCCCAACAATAAAGGGTAGTCGCAAAAGCCGTACCTTGTACAACTTAAGTCATGGCAAAGCCAATTACGACGTGGAATTATCAGTGCCCCTCCACAGAAGATGTTGTGGTTCTTCCCATGGATGGTTAGCGTTTGCCATGGATGATCTTTCCATAACTCTTTTCAATCCTTTCACCGGTGCACGAATTGATCTACCTTGTCTCGTCCAAAAAAACCCCTGATTACGATGCTGAGTATTTTGTAGAAAAGGTGGTTTTGTTAGCCAATCCAATTACAAATCCAGAATATGAGGTAGCTGTCATATATGGTGATATGCACCAATTAGCATTCATCAAAGCTGGTTATGAGAAGTCTTGGAGTTTTATTGAACTTGATTATTGGAAAATCACAATAGAAGATTTCGTTGCCTCAAAAGAATTTGTTGTCTCAGATGTTATATATCATAAGGGAATTATCCGTTGCGTGAACTATCATAACAGAATTAGCAATGATACTCAGGCAAGGCTTCTACCGATAGACACCAGTTCCGTGAGGAAACAACGGGCAAAAAGCTTTGGACCAGGGGTTTTAGACAACAGAGTAAGAGCAGATTTGCTTGAAGTTAAAACAAACTTGGTTGAATCTTCGGGTGGGAAATTGTTGATTTTAAGATGATTTCGGTCATTAGATGGTGAAATGTTAGGCTTGACTTCAAAGTTCAAAGTTTATAAGGTTAAAGGGAAAGGAATATATTCAAGGCTGAAAAGGGTGAAGAACTTAGGTGGTGATGCCTTGTTCTTGGGTGACAATCATTCCATGTCCGTTTTAGCTTCTGAATTCCCAGGATGTCGGCCAAACTCGACATACTTCACCGATGACCATATGGAAAACTTTTACCGCAACGGGCCTCGAGACATGGCGATCTTTAACTTGAAGGATGAAAGCATCGAAAGCCATTATGTGCCGAATCTTATGGACAAAATAATGCCACCACCAGTATGGATCACACCCACGCTAGCAATGTCCAAATTCCGCTGACGGGGAAAAGGAAACAGAGAAGAAAGGAAATAAAGAAGAAACTCTTGAATGCCAAATTGCTTGAAGATGACTGAACATGAGATTCTCTTATTCCTCCTTTTACTTTGAGTATTTTTTTGCAGAAGATTTTTTACTGTAAGGTTTAGTGGTGCTTTACTGTTTAGTTAATAATGTTTTTTCAACAAGATATTCATTTAAATTATGACTGACTTTTCAAATTGGAACTGTAGCAGTTGATTGTTCTTAACACATATTGGACAATTTAACATGTGATCTTGTCTTGCTTTTGACTTTGCTACTTTGGTTTGTGGTAAACTTACTATTCTGTTCAGCTATAAATTGTGCATTGTGAGTATTTGTCGAATTTCTTTTGTTCACAAGAATCACAACTGATCTTTTACCGCACGATATCTGTACATGCATTCTGTGTTTCTTTTTCTTCTGTCTGTACAAATGTTTATTTTTTTGTATTAAATATAAACCATAATATATGTCTTTAGAGGACTCAGACCAAGCATTATATACATCATTGGGTCAAAGTAACCAGTCCAAATAAATCCTGGATAGGGACAAGGACTTCGTCTTTTTGACTAAGCAAGAAAGCAGATCATTTTAATTGCTGTCATTGATGCATAATGAAGTTAACTGCTCTTCGATCATGCGTCTGGTTGAGAAATGAAGCAAATTATTCTTGCTTAGCAGCAGAGGTAGGTCTCACTGTATGTCAACAACCACTAATTTGAATTCACTCACAGAAAGTCGATTTTAAGGTAGCTTTAAAGAACAACTGGAGTTCCTTATAGTCTTACACTGAATTTACCACTTTTATGCAGACTAGATATCAATCAGGAGACTTTTTTTTTTCCCTAACTTTAAAGAGGATCGATAGTGGTAAATTTATGATGAAATTTAAAATTTTTCTATAAATGGGGCTTTTTGAATGTAGCATTTTGTCTAAGTGATGTTCACATTTGCCAAATGCGAGCTCACTGAGCTCGCATTCAGCAAATGCGATTTATTATTGAATTTTTGATTTTACAAAAATCTAAAAAAAAAATATTTTGCTTCAGACCTAGCATTTGACAAATGCGAGGTCAGGCAACCTTCCCCACTCACCATAGATGCCTGCCTTCACTCCTCTGTTTCCTCTTGATTCCCTTCTTAAAGCCGTCTACTTCTGCTACTGAAATTTATACCCGCCATTAACATTTCAATTTATTAGTATAAATTACTTACCATTTGAATATCCTCCGGTCCAAGTCGAACTACTAGCATTTTTTTTAAACCAAAAAAAAATAATAGCAAAACGAAGGAGCTAAATTTGCAGAAAATGAGAGGAACAACAACAATGGTGTTGTTCCTGTTCATAATTGTTTTTCTTTCCGCCGCTTTGGCGTCGTTCACTACCAATGTTACGTTGGATCACCGTGCTTTAGTGATCGATGGCAAACGGAAAGTTCTGATATCCGATGCCATCCATTATCCTCGCAGCACTTCGCAAGGCAGTACAGTTCTCCTCCCCTGGACTTCAGTTTCAGACATATTAGTACTAATTTTTACATGCATTTATACGCTTTTTGCAAATTATTCATGTTAAGTGTGTGGAAATTTATTGGAAACATGGAAACACAGATGTGGCCGGACCTGATTCAGAAGTCCAAAGATGGAGGTTTGGATGCCTAACCGTCAAATGCGAGGTCTGAAGCAAAATTTTTTTTTTAGATTTTTGCAAAATCAGAAATTCAATAATAAATCACATTTGCTGAATGCAAGCTCAGTATTTGAGGGGTTGTTTGTGTTGGGGTTTCTAAGAATAGGTAGTTCGCATTTGCCGAATGCAAGCGCACTGTGGGCGCCCCAGTCTCGCCGTACTCTTTTGCCACGTTGATCCACTGGGCCATTTAAAATGTCATTGGGTTCGGCCACGTGAGCTCGCATTCGGCAAATGCGAACTACCTATTCTTAGAAACCCAACACAAACAACCCCTCAAATAGAATTTTTTTTTTTTTCATAATAGTTTTAGAATTTTCTCTAGTGGTAACAGGTGACCCTTGATGACTCTAACTGATGATCTCTTGGTTACAAGTGAAGTGCTTTACCTACTGGACCCTGCTTCGTAGTCATCAACCATGGGGCTTACTTATATTAAAGATTAAACATATGTCCTTGTTGAGTCTCATGTCGTATCTTCAAACAATGTCAGAACTACAATTTCAAATTTATTAGAGTCAAAAGGTTTAGCATCAAAACTAGTAGCTATTCCTGCTGGTCCTGCTGGTATATTCAACCGCATTGCATGTACTTTTCTATCAAAATTCAGGTATGCGTTTGCCTCAACAAAATGACAGAGGCTTCCAACATGCAAATTCAAGAACCACCAACTTTGTCGAATATCTCTTCTTTAACTTAAAAGTGTCATCACAACACTCTAGCAGCATTTCTTCATCTAGAAAGAATATCGTAATGAATACATGATCTTGAACGATAGATATGGTCACATCATTCACAGAATTATCTAGGAGTGGGATGATATGCTGACGCCATCACCTGGATCAGCCTGTCTCCAGTTTTGATCAGTTGAAGCTTAACTTCTCTCCTCCCAGGGTTAAGTGTAATGCATCTACCACCAAAAATTATCTCACCAGGGATTTCACCAGCTTCTACAGGAGGAAATTTCCAATGAAGGCACTGCAAAACAGCACATTTTATCACGTCAGAATTTCAATAGCATTGGTTGTGTCCACACCATGGTTCGAAGACTCGGCCGAGACCGAGACGACTCGGCCTAATCCGAGACGAGACCGCGACGAATCGAGACCGAGATTCTCGTCTCGCCAAGGAATTGGCCGAGACGTCACCGCGACGGGTTATCACGGTCGAGTCACACCGAGTCACCCCGAGTCAAGTTGAATTCAACAAAAAACCTTTAGAAAAAAAGGAAAAAAAAGGATTAAAAAAGGGAAATCCGGGGACCTCTCTATCGCCTATATCGAACCATGGCTAGTACTAATGATCCTTCATACAGGGAAAGAAATGCGAGTGATGGACAAGTTATAAAAGACTTCGTGGGGCCTTCTTTACATTAATCATAGTGGTTCCCTATTCTATTTCCAGACATAATTGGGACAAGCTCATCCGAAACACCGGACATAATTGGGAGAAGCACTGGGACCGCAGCTCAATTACATCGACCCTTGGAGTAAAAACTACAGCTAGATCCTAACACATGAGAAGGAGAAGTCAAAGGTTGAAATCATTCATTGGGAAATAGAAACAAATTTGCCACAGTACTATCACGTGAAATGATGCGTTTTCTTTTCCACCTTGAAGGTACTACCTTCACTTTACTTTGAAGGTACTTGTGAGAATTTGCCACGTTAAACATACTACCTTCACTTTACTTTTCTTTTTTTAGTATTGTCTGATTCTCTAAGCTCTTTTGCTTTGTTTTCGAACTTTCAGGCGGACTTGGTTCTTATTTGTTAGCTCTAAATAAGAAGACATATGAGTAGGCAGAAGTAAGCACTGTGGGAAATCCTCCGGGCAGCTACAAGGAACCTGGGATTGGTTGGATGACCAGTTATCTCTGTGCAATTAGTTTCATTGGTCTTTTTGTGTTGATTCCACTCCGAAAGGTACATGTTCACGAATGTATATGACATTTGTCTTTATTGTTGGTTTTGTTCATTTTCCTATATCCTAAACAAACTAGTAAGCAGACTGTTCCGTCATCTTCAAATAAAAGTGACAGCAGTAATGATGATGATGACAATGGTAACAATGGAGATGGAGGGAACAATTCTTTCAGGCTGAGTGGTTACAATCAAGATAGCCAACAAACAGGAGGTATGTCATGGGCTCAAGGACAAGATAATTATTATGCCACTCAAGATACTGATCATGGCTATCGTCCTGGTATAGAAGCACAACGTCAATTCCTCAATGATTTAACTCAATTTTCAAGTGAGGATACTTTCTCTCACCATTCAGGGTCACAAAGATATAGAGGAGTCAATGATCAGATGCAAAATTTGGGTATACACCCAACTTATGAGCATGAATCTAGTCAAAACCGTAGTACTAGTCAATTGGGATATGTGTATGACCAATCATATGGAATCACTCCTGACTATTACAGTGGATATCGGCCATTTGACAGATCTGGACAGGTCGAAAGGTCTACTAGCATTCATGGTAGTGGATACCATGAAAAAGAAATAGATAAGTCTCATGATGATTCTTCTTTTGATTCCAATAACATTGGATTTTATGGTCATGATTCTTCTGCATCATATGGTACCAGCGATAGTGTTAACTATCGAGGGTTTGGATACTACCATCAGCAAATCATCTCCAATCCAGAAGTTCTTCCGTCCAATGATTATGGAACATCTAGTCAATCCTCACATCCAGTAAATACACCAGATAACTCGTATACACTACCTACTCAAGGTCCTATGCCACTTCCACATCTGTTTTACCATTCATCGAGAAATGAGGATGATTTTGAACCATATCGTCATTCTACTTGGTATTAACAGGTACGAAAATATAAAGTATTAGTATACCTTTTTACATATTTACCTTTTATCTAATATGATTTCTTTTTATTTTTGGCAGGAGATTGATCAAAATATTCTAACTTTATGCTATAAATAAATCTTTAGTTTGTATTGTTAATGGTTGATATTACTTTTGCAATTATTAGTTTTAAAATTGTGGTCTATGTTATTTTGATTTTATTTGTGATGCCATTGTTTTAAATAATTAAAAGTACTTATCGTGTTTAATATGTATAAAAATAGTACATTTTACAAATTTTCTTTTGCTATTTTTATTATTTTTGTTTAGCATACTTTTTTTTTTATATTATTAACAGTTTTTAGAATATTAAATGCTTTAAAATTTGCGTCTCACTGAGACCGCGACCGATACGCCGAGACCGATGTGGAATGTTCCGGGCTGCGACCGCGACTTTGAACCATGGTCCACACTGTGTTTCAGTCACTTCTAAGCAACAATTTGACACACTGGTTTTCTCTGTTACTATCAGATTTGGGAGGCTAGAAATCCAATAATTTTCCAGGTACTCCTGTCAGAGTTGGTGTGGTGTTGGCTATAGTTGTAGACATAGTTTTTAGCTGCATCATGGTGCTAAATTTCAACTAGAAAAACAAATTGGGAGCTTGAACTTAATGGGGGGCATTGATCATCACTTTTTTTAATTTCATTGGTCGACCCAAGGTGTACAGCTTCCTGAATAATTTATTCATTTTCCTTGACTAAAATAAAGTTCTTTTCTGATGTATACCGAGGTCCCCCCCCCCCTGGCGGCAGCACTACATATCATGGTTAATAAGATCTGCAAATCAGCTTTGCAAACCACCAAAAAAAAAAAAAAACACATATATATATATAAAACGAAGAGGAACATATAACAGGACTTGCATTGTAATTGTCCAGTGGCTGTGAAGCTCAAGAAAATTAAAACCGGAACAAGATCTTCGAATACTAAAAGCTGCAGCAAATGACTTTTTAGATGATTTTTTCACTTATAGCAACCACTGAATGACTTTGATTTCTGGCAGCATTGGATAAGCAAGGAACGAGAATTAAAATCTGATGTCATGTATTTAGATGATTTCTAGATTTATAGACTTATTTGATGGAAAAAACTTCCAAGCTTTTGAACATTGGTGCGTCCGTGTAATTTTTGACTAAAGGATTAGCAATTACTCTTATGCAACAGATTAGATCGTGCCTGCTTGGGCTTATAACACTTGAAACTATCTCAACAGTAATGAGCATAAACAGTGGCATAACAGGCCTTTTGAAGATGTTGAAGGTGGCCTACTAGAAGCACGGGTGGCAATGAATTGAGCTGCTCAGGAGCAGCTTGTTCAAATCCTCGAGTCGAGCTTCAATTTGCTCGTTCAAAATGGAAGAGTAGGCATTTTCAAGATGGCAGTTGGGGTGGCCTTCTAGAAGTAGGGATGGTAACTGATTGAGCTGTCTGTGTCGACTCGAGCTTGTCCAAGCTGGTTTAAAAGATGTTCAAGAAGGTGTCTCGATATTGATTTCTAATCTTATGGTACTTAGGCAGGTCTTCTAACCAAGTTACAAAACCAAAGTCCCCAAGACTGAATTTGCTGAAAAGAAAAAGGAAAGACTAATCTAGGCTGTGCAAAAGACAGTGTAGACAAATAAATTTTATTTAACATATTTAGTCAAGATTTATTTGAATTAAATTTATCTTGATTAAATTAAATTGAATAATAAAAGTATATTGTGTTTAGGCTGACAAGTTGAGCAAATATTATATGGGCTATTAAATCAAATTAAATTTGTGATGTCCATTTAAACTGAAGTGGGTTAATTGATTTATTAATTTACAATGGACTATTTGGGTTAGCCTACTATTTAAGCTCAAGTAAAATGAATTTTTTGAGTTACAAGTCATCTAGAATGCATGATCTAACCTGCATATTTTGGTTATAAATAGAGGTCTTCCCTCAAATCAAAGGACATATTGAAATTCCAAATTTCCGGAGAAATTCTTTCAAGTTCTCAAGAGCTTTTTCCCTCAAATCCTAATCCAAATCAAGTTAAACAAATCCTTCTTCTATTCTTGTTGACGACTTAAATATTCAAGTATTCAACGCCATCATCAAATTATTCGTTTTTTACACCTAAATCATAGAAAACACTCTGTTGATCGAAGAATAAGTCTTTTCGGCCCTTCGATAGAAGCTATTTGAAGAGAAGAATCATGTGATTAATTTCTTTAATTC
This sequence comes from Coffea eugenioides, assembly GCF_003713205.1. Taxonomy (NCBI): domain Eukaryota; kingdom Viridiplantae; phylum Streptophyta; class Magnoliopsida; order Gentianales; family Rubiaceae; genus Coffea; species Coffea eugenioides. The sequence goes on from NC_040039.1 coordinate 26,497,975, forward strand.
AAAAATTTTCAAAGATTGTAATCCTCTTATTATTTGATTTAATATATTTGATATTTGCACAAGTTTTCTTGTCTTTATTTTAGGCAACGAACGAAATTTGTGCTTTCAGACAGCTTCCAATACTTAGATAAAATAGTTTTCCCATCCTCTGGTAATGGGAATCTATAACTCGTTCAAGAACTCTCGACTCCACGCCCTTTTTTCTTAGGTGCTGCCTTCAACGGCTATGTAGGCTAGTGTGGAAAACAAGTTCCTTAGCTTTGACAGTATTTGGTTCGCATTTCTTTTATTCAATACGATTTCAGTTGGAGCTTATCATTGTATGGAAATCAATTTCTTTTATACGGTTAATCTAGACATTTATTTTTCTACAATAGTTTGTTAATTTACAAAAACACTTAATGGAGAATATTTTGGTCTGTGCATAAACTAAATATTGATCTTATAATTAGAAATCACTGTGCATAACAGAAATTGTCCTCCATGACATACTTTTTGTTTCGTACTTGGTTGATAGATAGGATGGTTTTGTAGTAAAATAGCTAACAAATTTAGTTTTCAAGTCAGATGGGGAAAGAAAGAAAGGCATTCATTATCCTGATGTGCTGTGCTTATTCAATAGAACCTTGGTAATAATTACATGGTAACCTTGTGCTTGTTCATTACATGGTAATAATTGATAGCATTTGTATTGGTAAGTCGGATGTGATTTAGGTAAATTAACAAATGCTTATTAGACATTCGCTATAAAATTCCTTTTATTACGGCCATGATCCCTTTATTTGTTATGTAGATGAAAATTATGTTGAGACATAATCCGATTAGTTTCATCAGTAAAATGAAAATATTGATTTGGACTAATCAAATCATGTAAAGTTTACCTATTTTACTTTTAACTTACAGCATAAAAAGTTCAAGTTTTATTTTCCTCAGAACCAATGTTTTAAAAACCGGACCGTTAATTGAACCGGTGAAGTGAAAGGGTCGAGGTTCAACCGGTCGGACCGGTTCAACCTCGGTTCAATGAATTTTTTTAAAAATAATTTATATAAATATATATATGTACAAAATAAGACATGTAATGGACTAATTTAATATTTTATATGATGAAAAGTTTACTATTTTTTAATAACTTGGATTTTTAAAAATAAATTTTTTAAATTATAAGTTAAAACAAATAAATTTCATCTCAATTTCAATTATATCTAAATCCAACCCCAAAATATCACAATATTTTGAAATTATACAAAATTCATGTCTCTGAGAATTTAGATATTATGAACTTAAATTTTAATTTACGTTTTGGGATTTAGAGATTGCAATTTAAAAAAGAAAATTTGGAGTTCGAAGGAAGTCAAGAAAATCGAAAATAGAAATGTAAACTTGATAAGAAACAAAAAATAAGATAAAAGTGAGTGGTTGTGGCATTAAATAATTTGGGTTAAAAAAAATTCTTTTTTAACTTTTTTCAATTTAATGGACAAAAACAAAATTAAAAGATGGAAGAAAACATCAATAAATTAAAAATAAAGAGGTTTGATTAAAAAGGGAGTGACAAAAGAAAAGAGGATAGAGAGAGAGAGAGAGTTGAAAATTAAAAAGAAAGAGCCATGAGGGATGAGATTTTGTAAGAAAAATGGAAAAAAGAAATATGAGTGTTTGCTTTATATAAATAAGTTATCAAAAAAAACTAATAAGATGTGATGGTGCAACGGTTAATACATTGGTCTTTTATTACAAAGGTCTTGGGTTCGAATCTTGATAGCTGCATTTTGCAAAACTTAAAAAAAAAAAAAAAAAAAAAGAGGGAAAGCTGAAAACCGAAAACCGCCGGTTCAATCCGGTTCGGCGGTTTTCACGGTTCAACCGGTCTTTGACCGGTTTTCTAGCAAAGTCAACAATGTCATTGAACCGGACCGGTGCCATGGCCGGTTCGCGGTTCAACCGGTCGAACCGGTCGGTCCGATCCGGTTTTCAAAACATTGCTCAGAACCCACTAAAACAAAAGAGCACCATTGGCCCAACAAACACCACAAATGCAAAACATCCTTTCCTCCACCCCCACCCCAAAATCAGTATATTAAATCATAAATATAAATAAGAAAATTGCTTGATAATTAGGGCTATATCATGCAGCCACAATCTTCAAACGGCAAAAAGTAGCTTTCTAAAGCTCCAATAATTCCTCGCATCAAAATCATAGGCTTGTTTCCTCTTTCCTTGATCAGTCTGATGGCACAAGTGTACAAGCATCAGTAAGTAGAGGTGGCAATTTGGATTGAGATCCATTTATCCATCCATATAATCCATAATTAAATGGATTTGGATTATCCATTTATACTATTGGTTTTAAATTGTTGACCAAAATAAAACCATTAAATTAAATGGATTTATGTGGATTATCCATAAAAACCATATATATCCATTTACTTAAAAACCAAATAAAAGAAATGGAAAGGAAATGACTAAAAACCATATATTTCTTGTTGCATGTTTTTCAACTCAATCCTAGGTAGAGAACCCAACTATAAAACTCATCTTTCAAACAGTCATTCTCACAAATAGCTAATATGCATGTGACATTTCTATAAATACTCATCTTCCAGTACAAGGAAGAAAATCCCCACAAGGAATGTGCTGTGTGCTTGGAGGGCTTCAAGATAGGTGAAGTTTGCAAATTGCTGCCCATTTGCAACCACAGCTTCCATGTTCAGTGCATAGACTCGTGGTTACTACAGACGCCTTCTCGTCCTGTCTGTCGAATATTTGCCAACTCTATTTAGACGCAATAGCTAGTGAGAAATATTTAATATCTTGCATGGCTATCATCATTTTTTCCAGTGGCTTTGGGATTGGGAATTTGTGTTTGAGCTAGACTCCTATTTGCTTGAAATTATGTTTTGTGTTTTTTTTTGGGCTCCTGTGTAAATATGTAAATCCTTTTTAAGTGGTTGGCTCTTTAGTTGTGTTCAGTGTGATCTCAAGAGTATCAAGAAGAATACTCTTAAAACAGAATTCTGAAGCTATCTAACTTGCACTTTAGTGAGCAAGTGATTTGTAGGAATTTGTGTTCACCATGCTTATTTTGATACTGCTTTGGTCTTGATAGAATTATTTAAATGGATAATTGGTTTTTATTTAATCCATTTAGATCCATCCATTTACATCCATTTATTAAATGAATCTAAATGGATTGGATAAATTTCATCCACCATCTATTAAGTCAAAATCAATTATGAACCATTTATTCATACTACCACCCCTATCAGTAAGAACCGACAGGCAGGCACATTTAACGTCAGGCAGTGGGATTTATAGCAGGAATAAGGGAGAATCATACCTTGAGCATGAATTCCCCGCTGAGGATAGAAATTTATCATTAGATCTTCGAGATGTCTAGAATTTCTCCATAATGAGTAAATCCCAGGTAAGTGCCGTTTCGAGTAAGGGACTCTAAGGACCAAGGTTCTCCTATATAGTCAGAGACTTGACACAATGCACAAAATTCTAAAATGAGATTCAAGGATTCTGACCATCATAAATTGAATGCGCAAAATAAGACATTTCTGCTTTTCAAAATTTTCTTGTAGGCAAATTTCCAAGCCAATTAGCAATTTGCTGGGACAATTTTATTTCAAAGTTACATGCCAAAATACTCATTTAACACAACACTAAGTAAATTATACCTTTTCTGCTTGTGGCCTCTTGTTGTTTGCCAAAGAATACTTTGGCCTGCAAGTTTTTTCTTTGACGTGTCATACCGTTTACCTATTTCAATCTAATGTAGTGGTTCAGAATATGCTCTACATTATATCAAGAAATATTTACATACAGAATTCAAGTTTTCTGCAGGCAGTTTTTGGGTAGGTCAGTTTTCTGCATACACTTATTGTAAGGGCGAAGGAAAAGCATTGTTTTATCATTCAGTTCACGCTTACCGAGCAATGCAAGCTCAAACTGAATAACGAATAGAGAGACTATGCACCAAGGGACAAAAAGATTGACCAAACTACAAAATGTTAGCCCAGAATAATTTTTGCTAGATGCAGGCGTAGTCATGATCAACACTGATGCAGCTGTCCCTACTACGTTAGCAGGACCAGGGTTAGGAATGATATATAGCAAGAGACAATTATGGAAACCTTGTTGAAGCCAGAGGTATCAGAAAGTATAGCAGCTGGGGAGCAGAATTAGAAGAAGCAGATGCAATCCGACAGGGACTGGTAATGGCTAGCGAAGTTGGGTGGCAAAGAATAGAGGTGCAATCTGATTGCAAAGCTATCACTGAAAAAATCCACAAGAGATGCATGGAGGAATCACCAATAGCCACCATAATGGAAGATATAGGACAATTGAGTGACATGTTCCAGTACTGTACTTTTTCTTTTGTGTATAGAGATGGAAATAGATGTGCTCGTAAAATGGCACAATTTGCAACTGAACTTGTTTCCAATGTAATATGAAAACAAAGTTTCCCACTGTGGCTCAAAGAGAGTATACAGGAGAATAATATATAGGACCAATGTCCACTTTTGTAACTGACATCTTGTATTATCACGTTCAATATATATATAAAAAGAATACCGTTGGGAAAAAAAAAGAATAATATTTGCTAGAAGATGCAGAAACGTACCCGGAAGCAAATGAGGATATTATCATGGACAGAGACAAGTACGCAAATATTGACATGATAATCAAGTATAGTTGTATAAAAAGCATCACAGTGTGCATATAACTTGTGCAAACCTTTTAGGTTTGAGCAGCCAAAAGTTCTAATTCTAGTATTTTAACAGCACAATTCTGGTTTAATAGTTTAAAATGCATTGCATAATGTTGATGAATTAAAAAAAGGGATTAGCAAAACATGATTAAAGGTACAAATGCATAGCCCAAAGGAAAAAGTTTCAAAAACAATTTCCTGACAGATTCCAAGAAATGAAAGAAATCTCTCAATCTATTGGAATTTCCAATGAAAGTCTGATTAAAGTTTATAGTTGAATGAAAAAAATAACCCTAACGATGCCTATTTATAGGTTATAAACATTTATTTTAGAAAAGAGGGGAAATACCCCAAAAATATTAAAATGAAATAAAAGTCGTGTCTATCCATGACACAGATCCGCGAATCCATTAGGGAAGGCTATAGATCCAGGGTGCAGAGATCTGAGGCATCTTCTCAATGCCAGGATTTGCACGGAGATCCATTGCCTTGAGAGCCGGATCCATGCTGCAAGATCAGCAAAGAGTTGGTCCTACTTTGGATTGGATCCGCGTTTGGCCAATGTAGGATCTGCTTGCGGACCCTTAGCAGCGAACAGCCGAACAAGGCTTCAAAAACCTTCTTTTGTCCATTCCTTTGCACGTTCCATTTGGTCCGAAATTGAATAGAAACCCGTTCTGTATCAATTAACATCAAGCCTTCCAAATATGACATCCACATATGGTCCTAGCATTGATTAAGTTTTTAATTTCCTTGGTCCAAGTATACCAGACATTCCAGTTTGATAGCTGGCAGTTTGATAGTTATGCAACCACAGAAACTGAAAACATTCCGCTGGCCAAAGCAACATAGGTCTACCTTTCTTCTCTCAATTTGCGTGCATGTATTCCATACAACTTATCCAGATGTTGGTTATTTAATTAGATGAAGTTCCTAATTTCATCTCTCTTGGTATATCTGCGAGTAACTCCAACTTAACGTCTAAGCAACTAGTATGACTTCAAAGATCCCAATGCAATTTAGTGCATTTTTTTCCCCAATGTTCATGCAGATTCTATAAACTAATTCCAACGTTGGTGCAAAGGATGACTCAACTCACAATTGGCATAAAGAATCCTCAGTTAGTGCTAAAGAAATACAAAGAAAGCACAATTTCAAACGAGTCTTCTATCTGGAAAACTGAATAATGTAAAAGTTTTTCCTTTTAATCATTTTTTTGGCCTTCTTTTAAAACTTTTTTCAGACTTTTTCATCAAGAAAATAGAGAAAACTGCTTCCGCTCCTTGAACTAAAAATAACTTGTACATTTCAAAAGATTTGACATACAATTACAGCCAAAGAATGAGATCTAACATCAGCAATTGAATACGCACCAAGTGCTTGTCATCCCATTCCTTTTCTTACTTAGTCCCTAACTTCTCCTCCCAGTCCACACTGTGAGAAGGGGAACGATTTGGAAGCTTGGAAAATCCACCAACATTTCACACATGTATCTAACCATCAAGCACCAAGATTTCCATAGAATTGCAAATTAATTGCATATTTGCAGTGGAATTGCAATCAGCTGCACTAGAAGTGCCGCAAATGGCCAACTTTTTATATATACCTGACCATCAAATATCAACTTAAGTTTTCCCTTTAGTTCTCACTTCCTCACTGTCTCATTTGTTATTTATTTTAGCCCATTTTTGTCTGTTGAACAACACATTTTTTGGCTATGAACTGGAATGTGCAAAGAAGAGTTCTCAATTATACTAGTTGAACTAACCAGTCCAGACAAATCTGGTTTTGAAGACATCACATTATCGAAAAGCGTTATAATACAAGTGTCAAGACTAAGGGCTTATAACAGCACCCTCGCACAAAACTGTTTGGTATTTAGTTTCAAATGATCACTTCCAATAACAATTTGGGGCAAGAAGAAGTGCTCATAAATCGTAGGGAAGAATCACAAACAAATTAACAGAAGAAATAAACCAAATTTTATTTTTAATTAGTATAATAGACCTAGATTTTAAAAGATTTAGTAAATAATTTGCAATTAATATCTGAAAAACTAGCCCTAGTTTCTCACGAGGGAATCCCATGGTGAGAAAGAGATGAAGGAGATCAAGAGGACGAGACCTGAAATGAATCAGAGAGGCACGAGGTCGAAGTGGAGAGACTGAGGAAGTTCGACCTTTCTTTTTTGCAGAGGAAATTGTTTTGGAAGAGATAGTTTGCGGGTTGTTCTGGAAGAGATAGCTTAGCTTAGAAAAGGAGAGCGAATTTCAAATGACGCTATCTTTCGATGGAATTGAAATCCTTAATTTAGCCTGCAGAAATGGGTCTCTATTGGGGTGGATTTGAAATCCTAAAGCCAAAAAAAGTTCCCCAAACATCAATTTGATAGATGTTCAGGGCAGCAGGTAAATTATCATATGACCATTCTCTACTTCTGTCCTAATTCCCAAAAATCGAAGACTGAGATCTGTTCGTTGTTGTCTGTTAATTCAGTTTTTCAATTTGGCAAGAATTTGTGGCTGCAAATGGATTTTTCAGAAACAAAATAGTTGTTGAATAGCAACCTGCAAAAATTTTTCTTCCTTTGTCTCTTTAAAGCCTCTGAATCGTCATCCTTTGGAGGAGGAATTTCTAGAAGATCCGGGTTCAACACATATACTACCTTCAAAGCTATCAAGAAGAAGATCATCTTATCATTCCACTTATAGAAATGGTTCCATTCCATTCAAACGGTCCAACTTGACAAAGTCTTGATTCATCACCTTGATAATTGATTCTCGAGTAGATTCCATACCAAACTAAAATAACAGTTTAAGATTGTTGGAGAATATAGGGATTACAAGTGTATGGAACCTACTATAGAGCTATCACAAAAATAATTTCAAGAACTAAACTAAACTAATTTTAAGGAATTCAAGAGAGTTTCCAAAACGTGTGATTACTCTCCTTATAGTGTTATTTGCCCCCACTATCTTGCTAACCGGGTTGAAATAGCAATTTACCTCTGGGATACAATGGAAATGAAAACTAGCCTATTGCAAGTTTAAGCTTAGTTTTCACAAGAAAGAAATACAAGAAGTTGGATTTGCAATTCTAAGATACTTAAACAAAAGTTGACACAAGAGAGGTTAGACTACCTCTATTTATAGGCAATATAAGAGCAAAAGTACATGAACTTCACTTAATGTCTATTTATGAATTTAGTACTTCAAGTTGATGAATTGAGTAGTTCCATAAATGAACTAATGACTTTGAAAAGATTCATCAATGTATCTTCACTTAATGTCCATTCATGAATTTAGTACTTCAAGTACATGAATTGAGTGGTTCCATGCACATGAATTAAGTGGTTCCATGAATAAACTAATCAACTTGCAAGATACATTAATGTATCAATGAATTTTGTAGGAAATGCATAAATCAATCTTCTAGACATGACATTCAAAAATCATGTCACAAGTCATGATTAATTTTCATAGTACAAACTAATTTTCCAACACAATATCCCAATACATGAAGACGATTCTATTGTCGAGAAAGATTGTCAATTGGACAGCCAAAACAACCTTTATCTCCGCCTCTATAAGCCTGTAAACACAGCCAATCCTTCCATAAAACTACCAGTTGTTTATTTCCTTCACGGCAGAGGCTTCTGTGTGGGCTCATTTACATGGCCTAACAATCATAACGCCTGCCTACGCCTAGCTTCGGGACTACAAGCCCTTGTAGTTGCACCAGACTACAGGTTAGCCCCGGAGCATAGACTTCCGGCTGCAATGGATGATGCAGTAGCTTCTCTCAAGTGGCTTCAAGCTCAAGCAATCTCAGATAGGCTTCCTGGTCATGAATATGATACATGGTTGCATGATCGGGTGGTTGACTTTGATCAGTTTTATATAATTGGCGACTCTTCCGGTGGCTATATGGCTCACAATTTGGCCGTTCAGCATGGGCCTGGTTCGCCGGTGTTAGCCCCTGTTTGTGTACGTGGTTATGTGCTGATGGCACCATTCTTTGGTGGCACACTGAGAACCAAAGTCTGAAGCAGAGGGGATGCCTGAACCACTCTTTAATGTGGAGATTCTTGATAGGTACTATTGTAACTAGCGTGACGCTTAAATGTTCAATTAACTCCAAATCCAATTTTATAGCGCTGATCAATGTTCCATATCATATGCAAATATAGTGCAAAATTTAGTATAGCAGCCTCATGAATGTATGTATTGTACAGTAGTTAGAACCTAGTTAGAAACAAATTTGCTAAAGTTATTACTCGTAGCTACAAAGTTATATAGAAGTTGACACAAGTTCAGTCTTCATATGTATAACTTCATGCACTTCTTTTCTGGTTGAAGTAAGAAATATTTGAAAGAAATATTATGCAAAATCTGAAGGTTCACTAGTGCATGTCAGGTGCATAATTAATTAATAGAAAATAGATATTCTACTGTTAGGTCTGGTCCCAAGAAATTGAGCAACAAGGATAATATAGTTATTAGCAATCCAGTAAAGACAATAACAAATCAAATAAATCAAACAGAGAAACACAGAATGATTGTTGGCAGCCCAGTAAAGACACTAACAAATCAAATAAATCAAACAGAGAAACACAGAATTTTACATGGTTCGGTTGAACTAACCTACGTTCACCGGCAAAGGGGTAAGCAAATTTACTATAACATAAAGAGAGTACAAAAGGCATCCAAAACTCAAAATACAAAAGAGTCTAAATAACACAAAATACTTAATGGCCCAAAGGCCTATAACTTGTTCTTTTGGTTTGATGCCTAACCGAAAATCCTCTCAAATTGGAGTGTGGACGCTCTGAAACTCTCTTTGATTAGTGTGATGCAATCCAAGGTCAAAGGTTATTTCTCTTGTTCATGTCAAGCTCAAGTTGGATTGCATGCGACAACACCTTCATACTCAAGCTATTCAAATGGAAGGAAGTAAAGGAAAAACCGCCGGATGAAATTTGAAGACAAAGTTGGTCGTTGGAGTCATTTATTTCCTTGTTATTGGTCAGCGTTACTAAAGTGTTTAAGTATTTATTTTCATTATTTCTTAGTAGCTAAAATTAACGGCCAGCTTTGTTGCTCAATAAGGCCGATTGGTTTCCTAGTCAAGGTAGGATTGTTTTTACTTAAGTCATTTCATGTTAGTTTAGGATTTAGGGTTTTAAGGCTATAAATAGCCTTGTCTTGTAAACGTCTTAGGGGGGCTGATTTTGTTTTTGATAAAAAAATTTGAGAGTTTTTCTCTTAAGGCTTGTTGCAAGCTTCTTTTGAATACTTAGAGTTAGGCTCTAGTGTTCATTGGCTTTATCAATCAAGAAACGCACTTGATTGTGGTGCCTTCTACCAAAATCGAGTCTGCTAATTCATTAGTTGTGAGATCACAACTCGGGGATTAGAGGGGTCTAAGGATTCTTTCCGCTACTCAAACTTTGGGAAATCGTCTAAGTCTAGGGCTTGTGAAATACGGGTTTCTTTTTTGGCGGGATTTGTGTCATCTAGCTATCAGAGCTGGTTGACATACCAGGTAATATAATTTTTTGTTTTGGTTGTTTGTGTCAACTTCTTGTTGTTTTCTTTAAGTTTTGTTTGTCGTTTGAGTTAATTGTCTTGCTGTTTGTCGATCTTCCTCATAATTTGCTTGTGTCGTTTGATAATCCTTGCTGTCCAGCCATGTTTTTTTTGTCTTATGTCTTGAATCATTGTTTGTTGGTTGTCTCTTTGTCGTCTTATCTTGTTAGAATTTGCTTCATCATTTAAAAAAAAAAAAAAGCAACCCCCCCCCAAACGTTTACAAGACAAGGCTATTTATAGCCTTAAAACCCTAAATTGTAAACAACATGGAATGACTTAAGTAAAAACAATCCTACTTTGACTAGGAAACCAATCGGCCTTATTGAGCAACGAAGCTGGCCATTAATTTTAGCTACTAAGAAACAATGAAAATAAATACTTAAACACTTTAATAATGCTGACCAATAACAAGGAAATAAATTACTCCAATGACCAACTTTGTTTTCAAACTTCATCTGGCAGTTTTTCCTTTACTTCCTTCCATTTGAATAGCTTGAGTATGAAGGTGTTGTCGCATGAGCAATCCAACTTGTGCTTGACACGAACAAGTGAAATAACCTTTGAGTTTGGACTTGAACCTTGGATTGCATCATAGCGCATACGGCACTTGGATTAGTTCCCTTAGTACAGTTAAATTCATTTAAACCCATTATATTTATAACCACCATGAGGAGAGACTTCTTTGTTAAATTCTCGATGTGGTATACAAAGACACATTGAACAAATCTTCACTTTGGCGTGTATCCAACATCGATAAATAGCAAACAAATAGAAAACAAACTCCACCTTCTCCATAAAAGTTCCAATGGATTCCAACAAACCACCAAAGTCGCAACAGACCCCACCGAACTACCACCAACGAATCAAGATGCAAAAGACTCAATAGGTTCCAACGGATTAAAACTCATAAAAGGTTCAACAGATCCCAATGGGCTAAAAGCACTGACATAGTAATCTTACTCCACCTTCTTCATAAAACCCTTAATGAACTCCAATGGATCAATTTGCTTTTCTTCAAAACCCAACTGAACTCCAATGAAGGATTTTTCTTGACGCTCTGTAATGCTAAATCATCGTACCGGAATTGATATTGATAGTCTGTTATTGTCATCAAGAACCCAAAACTTGAACCCAAAATCTAAAACCCAGAACTTGAAGCCGAAACCTGAAGCTCTGATACTAATTTTTAGGTTTGGTCCCATGAAATTGATCAAAGAGAATAATATGATTTTTGGCAACCCAATAAAGACAATAACAAATCAAATAAGTCAAACAGAAAAACACAAAATTTTACGTGGTTTGGTCAAACTGACCTACGTCCATGGGTGAAAGGATAACTGATTTACTATAATAGAAAGAGAGTACAAAAGAGAAAGGGTAGCTAATTTACTGTAATAGAAAGAGAGTACAAAAGAGAGAGTACAAAGTCTAAGAAATAATTCCAAGGCCCAAAAGCCATGTAAAAGTGAAAACACAAAATGGTCTAAATAACACAAAATATTTAACAGTCCAAAGGTCCATAACTTGTTCTTTTAGTTTGATACCTAACCAAAACTCCTCTCACACTGAGGCATTGGTTCCCTAAAATTCTCTTGACCTGGTGCATACTGCACTTGGACTAGTGCCATTAGCACATTTAAATTCACTTAAATCCACTATATTTATAACCACCATGGGAGGAGATTTCTTTGTAAAATTTTTAATGTGGAATACAAAGACACACTCAACATCTACTATATACAAATTTTAGAGATATTGACAATTCTCATATTATAGTAAGCAAATACACAGATAATTCAAACATTATAGTAAGCAAATAATGCTCAAAAATTTAAAAGTTAAAGTGAGAATGCATCTATAATTTAATAGTTCAAAGTAAAATTAACCGTTACTAGCCTCTTCCCTCGCCCTCCTCCAACCCTCCGCCCGTGCAGCCGAAATAATGTCATAAGTAAAAGTAGCAGAAAAAATCATACAAAGAGGTGTGCTCTATTATTCCCATATACTACAATTACACGTGAAAGTACTCCTGACACGCATCATTAGATGTTCTTCTCCAATTATATAGTACCTCCTCCCTCCCATAAAATTTGTCATATTTGTTACATTTTCTTATTCCAAATTAATTGTCATTTTCGAAAAGTCAATTCATCTTTTTTCAATAAAATTTTATTTTTACTTTTCTTATGACCCACCATTTATTCTCGATAATTATTAATACATCAAATAAAAGATGGTCTGCCATTAAGGATATATGGGAAAAGTAAAAATTCTCTTTTCTACTTATGTCACTATACATAAATTGCACGTTCTTCTAAAAATGACAAATTTTATGGGACAAAGGAAGTACTATTTTTCATGCTTGATCAGATTACATGTGTTTACCTATTGAATCTCCACGATAAATTTTGGAGGCTATCCTTGCCACAAGGGAAAAATGCGGACCATCCCCTAGCTAACCCCTTCGGCACTTTTAGCCAAAATCTTGAATCTGTCATGCTTGACCCAGTGCTGGTAATTACCGGCGGAATTGAGCTCCCAAGAGATAGGGTCGAGAACTACGCAAGAAGGTTGAAGGAAGCCGGGAAGGAAGTCCAATATGTGGAGATTGAAGGAGACCATAACGGCTTTTTCATAAATGACCCTTGTAAGAGCTGGAAACAGAGTTTTATTGGAGATAAAAGATTGGATGTCCAAAATTTCTGGTTGATTAAGTTTATTGCACATTGCATTTGTTTCCGTTGTTTTCTTTCATATATGCACCATTTGTTACTGGAATAATGTCGAGGTTGCAAGTCCTGAAAAATAAGTAAGGTGTTTGATGTAAACAGGTCAGTGTCTATGCCTAACCCTCCATCATTTATAGGTGATTTTTTTAAAAAATAAAAAGGTATTCAATGTAATAAAAGTAGCTTGTTGTCTATCAATTAAGTTAGAGCGGTTTACCAGATATTGTGCCTTTTCTTATTGAGGTAATATATGATAAAAAAAAATCCACCATTAGCTGAATTTCAAAATTTTCATTTTCATCCAGCCCCTCATCTTTTGCTTTCATTTTCACGGTTTAAACTATTAATACTAGCATATATAGCTGATGCTTTCCACAACACAACACGCATATTGCACGGATTGGAATGGTTGCAAAACATTCAGGCGTGAACACTACTAAAACATGTGAACTAAAACCTTATTGTCGCATTCAAATTGAATTGTACCTACCATCAACAGATTTGGAAATCAAAATAGTATAATTGAAGGGAGATTTAACTCCATTCTTGGTCTTTGGGTCTTGGAGGTGCGTCATACTTTTGATTATTGGTGAAAGATCCACTTAGGGGAATTTTGCTCCCACTCTTGGAGGTTATTGACGTTCTTGAGCTGTGAAATTACACAATCTTATTGGTTTTTTTTTTGTTGCATTCCTGCCAATAGTTAAGGCAGAGTCAAGGTCTTTACCATTTGTTAACAATCAAAGATAGCATGTTTTTTGTTAATCCTCAGAGGCAATCTAGCAATAAGAGACAATTTACCTCGATTTTGGAGAAATTGTAGATAAAAAGAGAAGCATAGTTACAAAAGATTTATATAAATTTTTGGAAAAAAAAAGTTACAAAAGATTGAGCTTTTGACTACAAAACTCATGCCACTTATGTGAAATATTTAGGAACACTTGCCTATTTCCTTTTTGGTTTTGCTTTATTTATAGGGTCTACTTCCGCTATAAATACTCCTAAAGTACTTTATATGCGAGCTAGAAAGTATTCATCAAATAACTATTGAAGTTAATGCACAAGGACTTTGTACTTCATACATCATGAGCTCCAAAACAATAAGTCACACTAAAATAAAATTGCACGGAACTTTATTTCTCAAAAGTCTTGCTATTGCATTTACCAAAGCCGTTGACGCATATGCCCTTCTCTTCCTCAACCCTGTGTTTGTCCCAATTATTGTTGCAGCATTATTTTTTTTTTTTTTAAAAAAAGCCCCAGTCATAGTCCATACTCAGAATTTTTCTTGAGCTAGCACCAGAAGTAGGAACTTCAAATTCAATCATAATGGTCACCGAGCACATCTTTGCAAACAACTTATCAAACTCGATTGATTTTTTTTTAATGAGGGTTGTAGTTCTTAATGTTTGTGACATCCGCAAACAGTATGGCTGTTAGCCTTGATGAAGTCAAATTTTTTGGTCTATCCAGCTCTTTGGTCTATCCAGCTCTCAAAAGATGTTTTGAGTTTATAGATTTCATAAAATGAAATAAAAAGTAAAATAAAATAATTTGTATCTACACTGGATGAATTGCTTCTTGAACAAGTATGAGACAATTTGCTTAACTCTATTTATTTCTCTGACCTTGCTCATACAAGCAATAACTTGATAAAAATTATAAACACCATATTGCGCTGAATAATTGTCTCTACTATTTCTTGACACTATACTGCAATACACCTTTAACTCAAATATTTGTTGTTTAAGTATGCAAAAAATACTTGAGCAATACAAAATGTTGGAAAGATTGCTTTTGCAACATACCCGTAGTTCCATTACACTGTTCTAGCACGCTTCGATGGTTTTGACAACTATTTTTTGCAAGTGTTTAAGACTTTGAGCAAATTCAATGGCATGATATAGGTGGCAAATAAATCCATTTAATTAAAATTATTCATACCCGTCCATGAATAGATGGGTATGGGTATCTTAAGTTTTTTTGCATATGGGTATAAATGGATTACCCAATAATACCCATTTATTAAATGAAAATTATTGGGCAACCTATTGAATCCAATTAACTCATTTAGAATTGTCTTCTCCCAAACCTCCTCTCTTCCCCCACCCTTTTTTTTCAGATTTTTCATTTTGTCATGATATTAACTACATTTGTTTCATTATTATTATTATTTATTGGTTTTATCTTGTTATTTTATTTTCTTTTAGTTTGTTAACTTACTCAATTTTAAACATTACCAATTCATGACAAATTTTAACCTCTTTTCCTACTTTTCCAAAATGAAATGTTAAATTTACATATGAAAAAAATGCTAGAGGTTCAAAATTTTTGGATTAAGTTTTTATGTTAACTTTTATAGTACTTAGTTTAAAATTTTATATTCGTATTGTTCAATTATTAAATAGTATGTAATTTTGTAACATAGAGTACGGATGGAAAAAAATTGGTAATTAGGTTTATTGAACATTATAAGTAAATATTTAAAACTAATGATAGGTGCAAAGGGTGATATAAATTAATAACATAGTTTGTAAAAATGAATTTAAATGAGTTTACAAAAAGTTAAAATAAATGGGTTATAAATGAGTAATTAAGTTACCCAATTCATTTTTTGACTTACCCATTTATACTCATCTAATTAAATGGGTACAAATGAGTTGACTCACTTATACCCATTACCCATTTTAACCAATCCAAACCCACCCAAATCACCCATTTTGACACCTCTACAGCATGACGATGCACTCTAAAATTCTGAGAGGAAGAAAGGGAAACACAGAAAATATTCATCATATGAAAGCAGTTGGTGCAATGAACAAAAAGAACATGCTCAACTCAACAGCTCAAACAATTTGATTCCCAGAAACACATAACTATAATAAAATACAATCAAGACAGATTCCACATTTTGATTTATTTTATTTGATTCTTTTTTGGTGTCATTCTTTTCATTTTATTTGAAAATCGCTAAAATTAATGCTCCAAAAACAAAAAGGAAAAATAAAACCCTCCATTTTAGTTAGCTAAGCACAATGTCTCCTAATTTCACCAGCCTTTCCTGTGAAACTCCAACTTTACCCAATTTCACCGTGCATGCAGCCAAGTCCTTGAAGAAAGTTGATCCGTGAGCAGTGGCTTGAAGTTTGACATGAGCTCTGGTCTGGCGATCATCAAGAAGAGCTGCACCAGATTGTAAATGCCCTCTTCTTTTTGTTATTAGTGTGTAACAGTAGTCTTCATCAAAGGATTTAAAGGTTCCAGGAGTCATTTCAACAAGTGTAGTGACATCTCCTGGCTTGCATTTCTTCTTTAGGAATGGAATGTATTTGGGATCCGAAGAAGGGTCCTTGTCACCTTTGCCGGTAAAGTTGTATAAACGGCTGCTGAAGACAAAGCAATGAGCATTTCCAATTGTATGTCCTCCTGTGAGTGGAAGAAATTAGTAATAACATTAGCCATCAGGTAGCTATAAAAAGCATTATTTGTTATAAATATTAGAATATGAAGAAAGAAAAAAGGTTTTAAAATGTACTTACTCTATTGTAAACTTTTGTTGCAATTATCAATATTGAACTTCTTTTATACTTAATGAAGAACTTTTTTGTTCAAGACTTTATCATATAGAAAATTGACTTCTAAATTGTTTACTTGAAAGGTTGTGTTTGCTTTTTGAGTCTAATTAGTATGTTAAGTTAAACTCTAAAACCAATTTGACGCACTTAGAAATCTTAATCAGATTCACGAGTATGATATGTGTAAACAGTATTTAATCGTAAACATATTGTGTTGGGGAAGTACAAACATATGTTTTAGAGTAATTTTTTAATTTCTAACATTAAATAGTAAAAGGGAATTGTTTGGGAAGTTTATAACCATCCAAACTATTAGCCCTAAGATTAAATTTCTTAACAGGACGACAAGTTCTTTTGTATTCCAACCCTTGGCTGCAAATGATGCTTTGAGTTGAGCAATGTTAGCAAATGGGGGTGGAAGATTTGTCAAGGCCTCATTCAATAAAGAAACTCTTTCATCTCTTCGTCCCAATGGCAGAATCCAAAATGGTCCACTGAGCTGTAAATAAATACCTTTACATATCATAATTAATTCAAGAAAATTAATCACTTCCACGAAGTACGAAACACTTAAACGATAGAGAGTTTCCCTTTGCATTTTTGTTAAAAATAAAATGAACAACCCAAAGTAAACTGAAATGTAAGAAAGGCAAAATGAGCCAGTAGTCATGACATTTGTATGTATGGGTGAAGCCAGGTTGCATTGAGGGTAGGCAATTATGCCCTCTCAATTTTGCAACATTTAGAGAATAGGCTTCAAAATTTTATTAATTTTCATGTTTCTATATTATATTCCCCTCAATTTTGAAAATGATATTTCCTCCTATATTGCCCCACTATTTGATGAAAAATTCTCATCTTCTCCCATATTATCTTGTTAAAAAGGTGATTTCTTTTAGATTTCTCTCCTATGGTACAATTAGTTTAGAGCTATAAGAATGCAAAATTAATTCCTACATAAACAAAAAATAACTTTAGAAAGTTTTATGTGAAAAAAGAATTTAAATCAGCTTATAAGCATTGTATAAGAGTAATTATATACATACGTATGTACATACATACACACACATACAGATATGTCTTGAAGGAGTTGGGTCTTCTATTACACATCTCTTACTTACCTAACTTTTTAAATTGATAAGTGTCCTAAAATAGTCATACAACTTCTTAAATTGACAAATATCTATTGATCAAAAGTAATGTTTCAAAACATAAACTGTTGTTTATTAATGCATATGACACATATCAATCAAATAGGTAATGTAACAAAAGTGTATTGAAAGGGTTCAATCGAAGAGCTCTAAAGACCCACAGCCTTGAGAGATTAGTGTGTTGAGCTAATATTTGCAATCTAATAGAGAAAAAGATGACACTCAAATCCTTGCAAAGGGTGCAGATAAGACTCTGAAATTGAACTCCAGTGTGGGTGGTAGTGAAAGCGCTAGATGCTAGATGGAGAAGATGATAAAGTCGGTTTGATCTCCAATTGATTCGAAAGTAGGAGGTATAACCCTATTCGGGATCTGCCAAATGTCCCATCATTGTCTACCTTTGATTGGTCCAACACTTGCATCCATCCAACAAGAAAAATGAGGCCACTGCTACTCGTTAACGGGCCCTGAGTTCTGTTCCCCTACTTGAAGTTGTCTCTAGCTGGCACTTAAACATGATGGTGATGAAGACAGAAGATGTGTCTACTCTCCGCCCTTTATCCATTCCATATTAACCGGATATGTCTTAGCCATTTCGTCTATCGCCATCGATCTTGTGGGCAACAGAGAATCAGTCCAGGACTAGCGGCCTGGGTGAGACTGAACCTCAAATTTATAAGAGAAGGAACAAGCTTAAACCGTAAAGATTCATATATACTGTTAGGTCTGACCCAGGAAATTGACGAAAGGATTTTGGCAACTCCCAAAAGACAAATAACAAAGAAAAATAAATAACATAGGAACACAGAAATTTACATGGTTCGGTCAAATTGACCTACGTCCACGGGCGGAGGAGGAACAATATTTTATTATGAAGAAAAGAGTACAAAAATGCCTTAGAAAAGTGTTCCTAAATCTAAAAACACTTAATATTTAAAATACTAGAAGCCTAAAATATTTAACTAAACAAAAGGGTTAATGACCCAAAAACCCAAATAGCCCACTAATGCTCTCTTGATTTGATGCACTTAATCTCATTACAGGTCCACTATATTTATAGGCAACTAAGGGAAAGATTCCCTTATATAAAAGGCGATGTGGGACAACGCCACTTTAACAAATCTCCATCTTGGCGTGTCCCCAACATCGACAATAGCAAAATTGCTCCACACCTTCTCCCCATAAGCTCCAATGGACCGAAATCACCAGCAACGAATACCAACCAAATTCAAGCATTATTTGAACTTGTAAATTGGAAGAGGTTTCGTAAACATATCAGCATGATTCTCCTTGGTACTGATTTTCTGAACAAGGACTTTTCCCTCAGCAATAGTATCTCGAATGAAATGAAATTTCACATCAATGTGCTTCGTCTTCTCATGATACATCTGGTCTTTAATCAAATGAATGGCACTTTGACTATCACAGTGAATAGTAGTAACACCTTGATGCAGACTAAGTTCGCCAAATAAACTCTTCAACCACAAGACTTCTTTGATTACCTCGATCATGACCATATATTCTGCCTCCATAGTAGATAAAGTTACAACAGGTTATAAAGTAGCTTTCTAACTAACTACACAACCGTCACTACAAAATACGTAACCTAAAAGTGATATTCTCCTGTCAATATCCTCGTCATAGTCAGAGTCTACAAAACCAACCAAAGTGTCATGATTTCTTCCAAACTCTAAACAACAGTTTGAAATCCCTCGCAAGTATCTGAAAATCCACTTCACAACTTGCCAATGTGCTTTTTCAAGACAAGACATATATCTGCTAACCACACTGACTGCTTGTGCAATATCTAGACGAATACAAATCATTGTATACATATTATTGTCGACTGCACTAGAGCAAGGAACTCGTGTCATATACTCTTCCTCTTCAACTGACTGTGGTGATTGAGCAGCAGATAGTCGAAAATAACTAGCAAGAGGAGTAGTCACAGGTTTAACATCTTTCATGCCAAACTTCTCCAAGGCTTTCTCAAGATAATTTTTTTTAGTCAAGAATAACTTTCCAACTCCTCGATTTCTTTTGATCTCCATGCCAAGAATTTCTTAGCTGCTCCCAAATATTTCATTTCAAATTCACTACTTAATTGCAACTTCAAAGTGTGAATTTTTGATAAATTCTTAGCAGTAATGAGCATGTCATCAACATAAAGCAACAAATAAATGAAAGAACCATCATCTAACTTTCGGAAGTAAACTCAACTATCATACATGCTCCTTGAACAACCATGACCCAACATAAAAGTGTCAAACCTCTTATACCACTGTCTTGGAGATTGTTTCAATCCATATAATGATTTCTTTAGTAAACAAACATGGTCTTCCTTTCCTTCAACTTCAAATTTCTGAGGTTGCTTCATATAAATTTTCTCTTCAAGTTTATCATATAAGAAAGTTGTCTTAACATCAATCTGCTCCAACTCCAAATCATACATGGCAACTAAAGCAACCAAAACACGAATAGAGCTATGTTTAACGACATGTGAAAATACTTCATTAAAATCAACACCTTGTACCTGACTATACCCCTTTGCAACTAAATGTGTTTTGTATCCCCTGGAATACCATCTTTCTTATTGAAAAGCTATTTTCTTCCAACAATTTTCTTATCTAAAGGCAGCTTCACAAGAACCCAAGTTCCATTTCGATGAAGAGACTCAATTTTTTTATTCATTGCAATCAACCACTTAGCAGAATCATCACAAGAAACTGCCTCTGAATAGGTAGTAGGCTCACCAACTATATCAGTTTCTTCTACAACAGACAAAGCATATGCAACCAAATTTGCATATCTTTGTGGTGGTCGAATATCCCTCCTTGGTCTATCTCTGGCAATGGAATATTTTTCCTCTTCTGAATTATTTTCATCAGTAGATTCAGATGCGTCTACTGACACTTGTTGAATAGAAGGACTAGAACTACCAATCTCAATCTCCACCTGCTTCTACATACTATCATCTGCTTGACAAGAACTAGAAGACTCCTTCTTCGAAGATAACATAGAGAATTCATCAAAAGTAACATCTTTATTGATTATAAATTTTAAAAATTTGGGACCAGAACACCATAATCTGTATCCTTTCACCCCAGAAGCATACTCAAGGAAAATACACTTTTTAGTTCGAGATTCTAATTTTTCATCATTTACATGCATGTATGCTGGATACCTAAAATTTTAAAATCAGAATAATCAGTAGGAGTACCTGACCAAACTTCCTCAGGAGTTTTGAAATTAAGAGTAGCAGAAGGAGCACGATTGACAATATAATAAGCCATAGAGATCGCATCTGCCCAAAAGGTCTTTGTCAACCCTGCATTAGAGATCATGCACCTCGCTCTCTCCAAAAGTATTATGTTCATACGTTCTGCCATACCATTTTGCTGAGGTGTCATCCTGATAGTGTGATGCCTAACAATTCCTTCATTCTTGCAAAATTCATCAAATTCTCTTTCATAAAATTTCATGTCATTATCTGTTCTAAGCCGTTTAATCTGTTTCCCTGTCTGTTTCTGAATCAAAACTTTCCATTGCTTGAAAGTGAGGTAAACATCATTCTTATGTTTAAGAAAATAAATCCAAACTTTTCTTGAATAATCATTAATGAAAGTCAATATATACCTGGCACCATTCTTAGACGAAACACGAGATGGATCCCATAAATTTGAATGAATATAATCAAAAGTACCTTGCGTCTTATGGATTGCTGGAGAACTGAAGCTAACTCTTTTTTGCTTTTCAAAGATACAATGTTCACAGAATTCCAGTGACCCAGTACTCTGACCACAAAGAAATCCCTTTTTGCTTAGTATGTCCAAGTCTTTCTCGCTTATATGTCCCAAATGCTTATATGACCACAAAGAAGATACAATTCAGTGATGTCAGAATCAAACAAAGATGATGATGAGGAAACTGCAGCCGAACCTGTGACAGTAGATCCCTACAAAATATATAAACTACCAACCCTACAAGCTTTCATTATAACGAGAGTACCTTTAGAAACTTTCATAACCCATTTTCAGCTGTGTCTTTAGGATGTCCAAAGAGATGAGATTCTTTTTCAAATCAGGAACATGTCTAACATTAGTGAGCGTCCTTATAATACCATCATGTATTTTAATTCGAATTGTACCCTTACCAACAAAACAATTGTAGCATTATTGTCCATCAAAACAATTACACCATTATAAGATTCATAAGTGGAAAATAAATCTCTATTAGGACACAT
>NC_040039.1:26527814-26554818 GCF_003713205.1 Coffea eugenioides
AAAAGTACTATTGTGGCACCTGTGTGTTATATTTTTGTAACTACCCCAATTGTATGAACTTGATATGCTAATGAATGTAAATTATTGTTAATTTCAATGTTTTCTTGATTGGTTCCTGCTTTCTGCTTTGCATCGCCTAATTGATTTATTTCTTGCACTAGGCACGTCTAGGTTATGGAAGGATTAAGACGTGGTCGAGGTCGTGGGCGAAGGACTAGACAGGCCCAACCCCAAAGGGATGACCAGGGATCGGCAACTGGACCGACTCAAGGACAGGAAATATTGAGCGTAATCAAGTGGCTACTGCCATTAATAGGATGACTGATATCCTAGAACGCTTAGCTGATAGACCAGGTCCTGGACCATTTAACCAACCTGGGGGACAGGAAAGAGGGGAGAATAGAGCCTTAGAGAGGTTCTTAAAGTTTAACCCGCCTAAGTTTCTTGGTGAATCCGATCCTGAAATAGCGGAGAATTGGTTAGAGAGGATGACTAATATATTCGCTGCTTTAGACTATACCGAAGATAGGCGAGTAAATTTTGCTGCTTTCCAATTTGAGAGAGTGGCACGTGCCTGGTGGGACCTAATAAAGGGAAAGTGGGAGAGAGTTCAAACCCCTTGGACTTGGGAGAATTTCACGAGGGAATTTAATGAGAAATTTCTTCCGCCCTTAATTCAAGAGAAAAGGGAGGTTGAATTCATCAAGTTGAAACAAGGAACACTTAGTGTAGCTGAGTATGAGGGAAAGTTCACTAAGCTTTCTAAGTACGCTCCTGAATTGGTGATCAATGAATGGAGGAGGATTAGACGGTTCGTGCAGGGACTTAATGTAGAAATCCAGGAGGGTTTGGCCGCAACCCAAATCTCTACGTTCACTGAAGTCTTAGAAAAAGCACAGAGAGTCGAGAGTGCAAGGCTGCAAGTTAGAGACTTTCATGCTAAGAAAAGGGGCACTTCTAGTAACCCTTCGGGACAGGCAGATAAGAGTGCCCCACCTTTTAAAAAGGGAAAAGGAACGGGTGGAGTGGAGATATCTAGCACACCAAAAGAGACTCAATCAAGAGGAGATCGCAATGGACGAGGTCAATCGAGAGGGACACCTCCAAGTGGTCAATCTATGGCTCCCCAAGTTGTTTGTGATTATTGTAGCAAGCTCAACCATATAGAGAGTGATTGTTTTAGGAAGCAAGGGAGGTGCTTATATTGTGGTAGTACCGAGCACCAAATATCGAAATGACCAACCGTACCAAAAGAAGGAGGTAATGTCCAAAGGTCTGAAAAGTCAACTGTTAAGCAGTCTAGTACTGGAGGAAGTCGATCTAAAGCAACAGTTAGGGTTTATGCATTAGGCTATCAACAAGTTTCCAATTCTGCTACGGTCATTGAAGGTATGATTCTTGCCTTTCATTGTCTCTCTAAGGTTCTAAGTGACCCTAGTACAATTCACACTTTTACAAAATCCTAGATTTGTAAGATAGAATCAAAATTTGATTACAATTTAGATGGATAGAAATTTTGAGAGATGGGTTAGCAATTGTAAGTTACTGATTGATCCGATAGGCGCGACTATTAAGGGGTATGATGTTATCCTAAACGTGAATTTCGAGGATAAAATTCTTTTAAGGAGGGGAGGTTGTGAGGATCCGAAAATTTTCTTATTTTCGTCATATATTACTGGTTTATTTAAATAGTTATTCACTCATTTTCTCCGAATTATTTAATTCGACTACTTAAAATCCATTTATATGGAAAAACGTCTCTCTTATGTTTTAAAGCGTTTTGTTAGAAAATTTACTTTTCGAAAATTAGTTTAGTTTGGAACAACGATTACACGTTTTTCGAGACTATATTTGAATCGAGAGTGTATTAAATTTTGGATAAGTAAGAATGATCAATAGTAGATTAAGAAAAGTTAATTTGAAATTTGAGGAGTTAAAACTTGACTCACGTGAGGACTCGCAAAATTTATTATTTTAAATTCCATTTCAAACTTATTTAAATATTTAATTGCCCATTTACTCCGAATATTATTTTCTAGCCTATTTAGACCCAATTACATGAGTCTATAGCTTAATTATATTTTTAAAGTGACTTGTTTCAAAATTTAATTTTTGAAATCTCGTTAAGTGAGAATAGTGGATACGCGTTTGGAGATTATAGTCGAATTAGAAGTACAATAAGCTTCAAAAATTGGAGACTTGTACATTAGTCCTAAAATAGGTATTTTTATGTATAAGTGTTCAAAGGTTAGTTAGTTATATTACCGTTATAAGAACTTCTTAGAAATTTCACTATCTCGCGCTTAAATTGGAAATACGCGTTTTTACGCGCGCGAGTAATTGAGGAACCTTCGACCATTATTTTGGGACTATTAAGAATGAGTAATAATAATATGAATGTAAGTGCATTAGAGGTTTAGTGCACTAATGCAATAAACTCGAGAGGAATCGAGCACGAAACGCACGCGCATGTGCATTATTTTAGTGGACGACTTTGAGCAAATTTGAGCCACAAGTTTTAAGCCTACCTTAGAAGCTAATAACATCATAATTTCCTTCCTCTCATACTCTCAAACAGCCGAGCAACAAAGGAAGAACAAGACCAGAAAATTCCTCCACTCTTTCTCCTCAATTTCTTGCTCAAATTACCTCCAAATTTTACACACAACACTCAAATCACTTGGTGATCAAGATAAGCTAGGAAAGGAGCTGCCTCTCACGGTTTTTCTCCAGCTCAAAGTGATCGAAATACTTGTCTTGGCTCTCTAAGAAAGTAAGTAATGATCAACCACTTAATTCTTGATTTATGGAAGATAGATTACACTTATGAGCTCTTGGATTCTCATGGGCAGCTTTAAATTGTTAGAAAATTGGTGAGTGGGCTCTATGAACTCCCACTCTTGGGTTGATGGCTGATATGATGTTTGATGATGGATTTAATGTTGATTTAGTGCTTAAATTGGTAGATTAATGGTGCATAGCTAGTATAAACTTCAAGGAGTGCATGGATGTAAAGTTTCCAATTCTGCCCCTGTTATGATCGTGCCTCTTTTGCGGAATTTTGAGGTTTTAATGGCTTGTATATGATGTTTATATGTTGTCTAGTTGGTGTACAAAGTTTCATCGAAAAATATTGAGGTTTGGTTGGTCAAATGGATTAATCTCGCAAAACTAGCAAACCTGGAAAATTTTTCCCGTAATGCTCAGACAGCCTTTTTGTTTCATCCATAACTCTGTACTCCGAAGTCGAAATCAAGTTCCGTCAGTGGAATTTGAAACTAGACATTCCTATCTTTCCAACGGTATAAAATGCACCCCCTAATTCCACCTGAGTATTCCGTACCAACCATTTAAAGATGACTGTCCTGTTTCTCTATTTTTCTGGAACGAAGTTCAGAAGTTACAACTTGAGGCTCGAATTTGAACTAGTTGTGTGCTGAATCTCAGAATGATTTCTTCTGTGAAATTATAGTTTTATGAATGTATTTTCCAACGCCACCAACCATGCTTAATTCCGAGTTGAATTGAGTGATTTGTGATCAAATACGGAACCTGCCATGTTCTTGAAAACCCTAAATTTTGGGCAGAATTGATGCTAGACTTGGTGTGGACTAGCCAATTGAGTTTCTTGGAGTTAAAACACTTATCAAATATACCATGAATGTTCCTTATGCTTTTCCTACACAAATGAACCATGTTTGAAGGATTTTCCTTGACCAAATGTTTGGAATGGAAAACAAAAAGCTCAAGGCAGTTTTGCCTTGGGATTTTTTAAAACTTTGGTTGTTTGGTTGACTACCTTTCCGAAGTTATTTCTCCATGAAATTTGGTAGAGGGATAACTCTTATATGGTAGTATTATACTACTAATTATGGTGTTATTCCGAGGCCGTTTCATGACTCAAATAAATTACCAAAATTCATGACCCGAGTTTGGAAAACCCTTGTTTTACAAGGGAATTTTGGTAAATTTGAGTTGCTATATCTTAGTGCTCAAAACTCCGTTTCTTGTTCCGCTTGTTTTGTTATAAACTTGGATTGTAACTCTAATAGAGTTCCAAATTTCAAAGGCTAGTTCCAATCAAGTGAATTTTGCCGAATTTTCAAAGTTGGCCAAAAATCAACTTAAATCTGCCTTATGAACCAAAACAGCGACTTTGAGCTTATTTTTGAATGTTCTCCATTTGGAATCTTAGAAAAGTGTATTCTAGGAACTTTTAGTACCAAGTTCTCTAACGGTACCAAGTTTTCCAATTTTCGACTTGTAAAGCGTGAGATACGATTTTTTTAATGTCTCGTATCAAAACTGAAATTTTCCGAATTCCAAGGAAATGGAGTTTTTCAAGTACTCCTTATTCCTTCGATATTACTTGAACGTTTTACACTTGATTTCAAAGATGAAAATCAGATTTCGCTTGTGTTTTAAAACCCCATTTTTGAGTCTCGATTTACGAGTAATTAAGGCTCGTTTTCATGAAATTTTCTTAGATTGTACAAGTGTGCAATCTTCCTCGATAATTAGGGGTTTTAAGCGATAGTGTGTAATAGACAATTACTATTTGCTCAGTTGCTCAAGGAGACCTTTCGAGGGGAACACCTAAAGGCTCGTTTACGCACTTACTCGCTTGTTTCGATTGGTGAGTGTCAAGTGCATGAATTTGTTGCTAAGTGGTTAACTGTTTCTTATCCGTTATGTGAATTTAAAATTTTGAGACGAGTGTGTACTTTACTGCACTCGTTCTCTTTCGAACGAAATTATATTTGTATTTTGCTATGTGAATTCATATTCGACTTGTACATAGTAATGTGGATGTGATTCGTATATGTGATTCCTATTTGGAATCGTCAATTTGAGCGCTGCTCATCGACTTATATTTGTATTCGTATTCGTCTTCGTATTTGGGAGACGCCCAAACTCGTTGGTTAACTTTGCGATTCGAGCCAGCATGAGCTTGGTCGATAAGTTTAGCAAACCATGAGATATTCGTAGAGTGTGATCTATTGGAGAGATTTTGCTCAGCATTACTCGTGTAGTATTGCCATAATATACTCGAGTATTATCAAAACTTTGATGAGCGGGCTCGGTAAACGGGGTGCAACGGTGACGGGATTCGAAGAAAAGTGGTGTATCTACGGATTTGGTACTTATGTGGTTGACGGAGTGTCAACATGAGATGTAATCAAGACTTTGACTCAACTACGTGGAATTTAGCTCCTGAGAGCTACAGTATCCTTGAATTGTTTCTGTTCAATTTTCCTATTTGAAATGTGAATTATTTGAACTTGATAGCTTTATTTACTATATAAATTGTGGCTACTTGGATTACGTGTTTGCATGTGTATTTCTTGGCCTCACTGAGTATTGGTTCATCCCATTAGTTTGTTTTTCTGAACAGGAATGGAGGAAGTGAACTTCGGGAGGAACCCCTTTTGATGTATTTTTGGTATTAGGGTTTCAAATGTTTTGGCTGGACTCGTGATTGTTGTATAGTTTGGGGAACTGATGTATCTTTTGGAAACTTGATGTAAGGATTGAATAACTGATGTATTTTGAACTCGTGGTGTGAGCCTTGGATGGTTGATTATGGAAGTGACTTTTCTTTATTTGGCTCGTATTAATTGTTATGTATCGATAAACTTGAATCGATTTGTCGTGAGTCCTGGCGAGAGTTGGACAGGTGTCCCGCGGATACCCTTGGGTTCGCCCTTAGGAGAAGTGAGGGCGTCACATGAACGGTCTCTAAAGGTTTAGCATTGGACTAACCCATTTCTACCAGTTTTCACTAGTGTTGGATTAGTGAAAAGTCGGGGAGAAAGGCCACAACTAGCGTTGGACTAGTGTGGTGGCGTCATGCATTTATTATAACTAAATAAATCATATAAAACATAATTAAACAAGTAAACACATAAAACACGTAGAGCACATAACACATAGATATAATTTCTAGATGCAAAAACCCTAATGAAAGCAAGTAAACACATAAGCACACAAGCATGCAAGCACACCAGCGAATAAAAACAAATAGAGTCCTAACTATTACATTCGAGGCCCTAACTACAATCTAAGGGGGGAATTCTAAAAATAATACCTTAACTATTACATTTATCTAACTAAATATATTTTTAACAAAAATTAAAACCTATCTATTACATAGGCTAGCTAAATACATGTCTTGAACCCCTATCTATTAAATTTGGCATTTAAATGTCTATCAAATAATCATCAAAATTAAATTAAATATACGAAACTTAAAACAAATAGAACAAATAACTAAAAGAAAAATCACTCAGAAACATGCAATTGTACACATAAAGACACATAAGAGCACATAAGAGGATTTAAAATAATAAAAGAGGTTAACTCCCTTAAAGCTGTGGTTAAATGGGCTGAAATTTGCCCTAATTATATTCCAAAATCAACAAAATAATCAAGGTACCAATTTAATTATGAAAAAATGGCAATAATCATGAAATCTACCAATTAAAGCACTTACATGAAGTATAATTAACAATTAAAGAAGAAAAATGACTTATATTTAAGAAATCAAATCTTCTAGGGATCTAATTGCAAATATTGAGAAAGTTTTAGGGGTTCAATTATTATTATTACAAAATTTAGGGGTCAAATTGAAAGGAAAATAAAGTCTAAGGACCAAACTACAATTAAATTAGGGACCTAATTAAAAATTCTAAAGTTTTTAGAGTCACAGAATAATTACTTAAAAGGTTAGGGATTGACTTGTAATTGTTGCATCCATATCACTTAAGGAATTGGGCCACTCGACCATCCTCAACATTTTTGTGGGCCAGAAGACATTTGGCCCAATCGAAAGTCCAAGGCAAAAGGGGCGGGCTAGTCCATCATTTTGACCTAAACTAATCCAACAAAACAGATGGGTATTAACCCTCCAACCCAAGCCAAAAATTCAAAAAATTAACCCAAACCAATCTCTTAAACCCAAACAAAATAACTTTTTAACCCAAATTACCTATTTCACTAAAATCCAACATGATAAAAAAAAATCAACTAAAAATTATTAAACCCTAATTATATCCTAAAACCAGAAAATAAATTGCTCAAGAGACAGATTGAAATATGCAAAAAATAATTAAAACAAAATAGGGGGAAAATTGTTTCAATTGCAGAAGTTTTTGAGCCGTCATGAAATTAGGCAAAAGTTGGGGGGTCAAAATGAAATTTTAAAAAATATTCATGCAGCCTAGTTGAAGCCTTCATCTTCTTCGCTGGTTTCTTTCTTACTCTTTGCTGGGTTTCATCAGACGTGAAAGAAAGTCACAAACAGCCATAAAAATTGGAACCAACAACAAGATTTGCAACCCAGATCTTATCACCCAAAGTACTACATCAAATCACAAAAAAATACAGTGGAACTTGAACCAATGGCTTGCAAATGAGTAGGAAAAGAAAAATTGCAGCAAGGATTTCCGTGAATCTGGTGTGGATTTAAGCTTGTGTGAAAGGGGAAAGGTGAAAGGAACTACCTTTAATGCTTTATAGGGCCCAATGAACGTGGAGGCTCTGAGGAAAATGCACCCAAATGAAGAAACCCAGCTAATCAAATTTCTCCCATGAGACGTCCAAGTGCCGACGAGTAGACAAATTTGACCCAAATATTGGATGCCCTGGAGACGTTATTTTGAGCAGTTGTCTGAACAAAATTTATACCTCTACGGACATAGAGGATGAAGAAATAGAGAAAAATCCAAGATGATCAAGAATAATATCGGAATTTGGTCCGGAAATAGGCCTCTTTGCCAACCCTGGCTCAGAGTTTCTGCTGGAAATTTTCTGCCAGGTGAGCAGATTCGAGCTTCGATTTGAGGGGGTTCTAGACTTTTTTTGCCAGATCTATCTAAACAAAAATTTCCTTTTTTTCCTCCCTTCCTTTCTTTTTTTCTTTCTTCCCCGAAGCCCCTTTTTTCTCTCTTTTCCAGATTTTTCCTCCAAAACTCAATAGCTATCCTTGCCACCTAACCTCTTGCAAGTGTTGTGGTGTGCAAAAAGACAAAAACACATGGCTAATATTCACTCAATCCACTTAGCTATTTTACATGCATTCCACCTATTTTCTTGTTTCTTTTTTCTTTTTACTTTTCAAGACAAAAATTTAGAGTAAACAAAAATGTTAAATTCCATTTTGAGATTTGCCTTGCAAATTTTCATTTTTATTTTGAAAAAATTGAATTTCAAAAGATTAAAAAATTGAAATTTTTAGTTGTGAAATTTTCTTTTTTCAGAAATTTAATTCAAATTTTTTTTTAAAAAAGAATGATGTACCTAATTTAATAAAAATAGCTAACTATCATTTTGCGAACTTTGGTTAAATAAAAATAAAAATAAATTAAATTAAATTAAAATTTTGGTGTCTACACATATATTTGCAAAAAAAAAAAAATTTAAATACACCTTTAAAAATTAAAAATAAGAGTGCTTTAAAGTAAAAGAATTACAGTATAAGAAAAAATATTGCAAAGGTAAAAAACTCAAAGCCCAATCAATGAGTTATGAAAATAATAGACAAATAAATTAAAGAGATAGAAGAAGTGGGCAAGCTATTCAATTAATTAGATAGATAAGAAGAGGAGTAATTGGAACCAACAAAATCAATGAGAATATACCATTCTAATTTTTTCCTATTTTTTATATAGTTACAGGAAATCCTCAGAGGTGAGATTAATATACACAATTATAATGCAACAATATCACGGTTGGCAATATTGCCAGAGTCATAATCTGGAAACTATATCTGCAGATTCAATAGTTTGATGGGGACTTGTAAAGCCATCAAAATCAGAATAGAAGGAGCAAATTCCCAATAAAAATGGAATAAAAAACAAATGGGATCAGTCTAAACATAGAATTCCTCTAGTACAAACCTATATGATTGAGTAAAGTGAAAGTTTGAGAAGACCAGCTGAGCATTATTAGCAACCTTCTCAAATTATTGTCTGGAATAGTTACTCGAGGATGTATAATATATGGAATAATCACCTTTAGATATCTAGAAGGGGTAGAGCAGATACTTGACTACGTTGACGTGCATCTACTATGATCAACTTTTCCAGACCCAGTGAATTTGACACCTAACCAGTCTATGAGAAAACAACCTAATAAATATTGGTTAATGGACATGGTTGAATACAGACAGAAGTTCCTGAAGGACATAATCAGCTGCTAATTTCTAATATTAGATTCCAAATAAAGAAATGACTTTCCCATGGATATAGAGGCTAGAGGGTCACTTAGAATGTAAGTGAGCTATTTGTTTTTTGCAGCGTTAAGGGTATCTGCTGGTTTGGTTGCTTTGCCTGTTAATATAGCCAATAACTGATACAATATACTAATAACATATTAAAAAGACATAACGATTAGATTCATTATAATCTCATTTGCTGAAAGATTAAAAAGAGCAAATATGCACAACAAACAGAAATCAATTGTTCTTTTCATCATTAAAACCAAAGATAAACATCAAAACCTCGAGTAAAGATGTAGCTCCTGGATCATTAGGAAGAATCACAATTGACATTCGCTTCTTATCAGTAAACTCACAGTTGGCTCAATCTGCGTAGCAAACATCATGAATATTAGCTTCACCTAGAATAGGCTCTTTGCACGTCAAAATAAGAAGTGAAACACTGGCATGATAATTGAAAATTGATACTGTCTGGAACAGAAGAAAGAAAATGCCCACTCTGACAGAACTATAACTGACAAATAAGTTGCCTCATTTCTCGAAGGAACCTCTCAACTTTTGTAGATTTGCCAAACTCACGTAACCAAATAGTGGGAACAAAAGATAACTCAAAAAAGGCTACAGAATAGCTCCATTGTGCTAAATGCTCTGTTCTTCAATTACAGAAAAACACACATCTCTTGAAATGCCCTCGTTTTCAAGGCTAACTTTTCTACCTATCACAAACAATTCTAGTATACCAGACTGTCAAAATTGTTATGTCCAATTTTCACTTAAAACAGAAGTATAGACAAGTAATCTAAATTTACCCTCAACATAGTACAAAAATCAACAGCTTCACCAACTCCTCTAGTAGGTGGTCTATGCAATTCTTTTATCTCTAGCATTTCTAATAGCAAGAGGGAAACAGGAATAAAGGTACTAGTTGAAGCAGCAATTCTATTTACCACTTTTATACACCACCATATGAGAGGAAAATACTAAGCTATAGAATTTTTATACACCACCATAGCTTAGAATTTTGCAAAACAGAAAAAGATTAGAAAATGGATGGTGGGCTAAAGATTAGAAAACAGAAAAAGGAAATCATTGGGCTAAACAATCATATTAAACTAGAAATAATTGGTAGGCCCAATAGTCTTTAATTAACGATAGGTTGCAATTTCATCATTTATTTTATTATTAATCTCCCCTATTACTTGACCCGATGGGGATTAATTGTTAAATTCTACTCACTTTTAGTATTTTACATTTATTTCAGGAAGTAGAACGAAAATATGATAACAAGTGCCAATTTGACAAGAAAGGAGTCCAAATAATAGAGCTTATTCCAGGAGCATTTTTGGAAAAGGAAAACTTTTGCCCATTTTTTGGTATTTTGCTGAAGAGGGCAGCGGATGGAGACTCTTTTATTCCTGAGGGGAGCCGCCGCACAGAAGACAGGCATTAGAGTAGACTTAGATAGGAAAAAAGGAATAGCAGGGAACTAGCTCTACTTTAGATTTAGCTTTTGACTTTTCTTGGTTTCTTTTAGTTCTAGTAGTTTTTTTATCTTCTTGGTACGTAGGACTTTTAGCTTAGCTTTACTTTTGACTCTTCCTTGGGGTCTTGGGTGGATTCCTCCTGCGCATGTTAGGAGCACTTGGAGGATTCAATCACTTTCTATATTCTTTTCCCAATTGAACGAATTGAATTTACCCACTTGATGGTCGCGACTGGTGCTTCACTTATGCGTGGATTTTTCGCAACGAATATGAAATAATTTTCTTACTCTAGTCAAGGAACAATGGAGATCTTGGTTCGCCTAAAATTGTGAGATCGATTTAATTTTATCTTTTTCTTTTATTTATTGGTATTCGCATATTTCTCGATTGTAGTACTTATGATTATTTAATTAATTGATTGTGTTGGATCCGAATAATTAGTTAACTTGATGATCTATTGTCAATTAGGGCATTAAATCCGTAATTGTTTAATTGCCTTGATTTAGTGATAACTGGCATGATTGGGTTTGTGTCAGGGGGATACGCGGGCTAATCTGAAATAACCCTGGTAGTGCGTTATTCGGTTAGAATAGAGCTCCTCTAACACGTAAGGCAATTGGGGAATTAAATCTTATAGGCGTACCTAGGATTATTTCTCAATTAGAGCAGTGATTAACGGGCGTACCTTAATCACCGACACAGTAAGGAGGGGTTGACTGTCATCGCTTGTTTGGTAGTTATAACCTATTTATTGATAAATAATTGGAATTGCCTTTGTTTCGATGATCAATTAGGTGCACCATTGCTGAAGTTATTTCTTGGCTAGATCCTTAATTATCACCCATTTGATTTTAGTATTTTGTTATTTAATTTTTAGTAACTTCTTAGATTTTATTTGAATTTCTTTGTTTGTCACCTTCTGCACAAAAACACTCCCTTTGTTATTGTGAATTTGAAAAGAAACAGTTACACCTAGTCTCTGTGGATTCGACCCTACTTACCACTATCTACAGAAATTAACTTTAGTTGAGCAGGTTTTTTTTATTGCACAGGCTGACAACCTGTCAATTTTTGGCGCCGTTGCCGGGGACTGGTGCCAGATTAATTTGTTTCTTTTTGAATTCATCTTGTTTTCATTTTTTATTTATTTTTCTCTTATTTTTTTTATATAGTTTATGGCTGCTAACATTTCGTATTTTGATGATAGACTGGACTTTATCTCTGAATGGGGTTATGAGACTCGTGTTTTTTCTAATGATCAATCGGCTGTTGCAAATTGTGGAACTTATTTTGGAGATTTTCTACCTCGATTTCAAACGTGGTATGACCCTTATTCAAATAGGTATGATCAAGGATGGTGGGATAATTTCAATTTTAACTATGCGACCGGGCCAATGGATTTTCAACAGCAAGAGTCTCAACAACCATCATCCGTGTCAGGTATGTCTTTTGAAGAAATGATTGAATTACTAGCTGCTAATACATATCGAACTCAGTAGGAGACACAAGCGATGGCGGATCAAGTGCAACTATTGATATCCGGGATGGCAGATCAAATACATCTATTGACATCCAGGATAACGCGATTAGCTTCTCACCTTGAAGAATTGCCCTCACAAACCAATATCAACCTTGAAGAAGATGAGAGTGCAATTATCCGGCCAAATGACATGGAACTGCAAGAGTTTCAAGGAAACGGATCTAAAGATGCAGTTGAAAAGGAAGCTGAAGTGCAAGAAATGAGACCCCAGTATCAACTCGTCCAGGTGAATGAATCCAGTGAACAATTTCCAAATGCGATGACATCTCCTCCAGTCCTTAATCAATATTCTCCTGATTCTTATTTTTTAATTCCTGTTAATGAAATTGACTTTATTATACCAGAAAATTTTG
The DNA here is from genome assembly GCF_003713205.1 of Coffea eugenioides. Taxonomy (NCBI): domain Eukaryota; kingdom Viridiplantae; phylum Streptophyta; class Magnoliopsida; order Gentianales; family Rubiaceae; genus Coffea; species Coffea eugenioides. Next base: position 26,540,409 of record NC_040039.1, read on the forward strand.
AATTTCATGACAGGAATAAATTAAGAGTAGCGATGACAAGATATCTTGGACCAGTAAATGCACGTGAGGGGGAAGTTAATGGAGAATGCAAATTATCGTTGACTTGTTTGGCGCCATGCCATTTACTAGTCCATGGAAGCCCGTAGCTCGTGTGCCCAAGAATTACTCTATTTACGAGAGCTATCAGCACTATATAGAGGATGAAACATTAAGACGAGCCACAAGGTTTTATCCTCCATGAACAAAACATGATAATATCTAGCTAAAGACATTAAAGAAAGGCACTCATTGGGAGGCAATCCAATTTCTTTTAGTTATTTGTTCGGTTTTGTTTGTTAGTTTAAATATGTTTTTCTTGAGTTTGACTGATTTCTGGTTTCAATTTTCGTTTTTGATGATTCGTAGGTATCCCTCTGACATGACGCGCCCGCGTCAACTGGGCACGTGGCACAGTGCGATTTCCTGGTGCTTAGTCAAAAGGGTTTCGATCCCCTTGACGTGCCCGCGTCAAGTCCCATGAAGAGCTCATGGTCAGATTCGTCAAAAGGGTTTCGATCCCCTTGATGTGCCCGCGTCAAGTCCTATGAAGAGCTCATGGTCAGATTCGTCAGAAGGGATTCTTGTCCTCATGACGTGCCCGCATCAAGTCATCTAGGAAGCTCTTCACTTCTTGCCTTCTTGACGTGCCTGCGTCATGTTTGCGGGAAAGGTAAGTATTCAAATTTCGAGGAAAATTTCGATTTCCTTTTAACCTCTAATTTTGAATTTCGAAAATAAATTTTATTAATGATAATACCAAAAAAAAAGAAAAAGAAATTTTTTAAAAAAAAATCTAAAAAAAAATTTAAATAATAAAAAAAAAAAAATTTAACCGTAACTTCAAAAATGAAAAAAAAACCAAAAAAAAACTATTTTGTTTTTGTTTTTGTCTTTTCTTTTCCTTTCTTTCTTTCCTTTCTTTTCTTTCTTTTTTTTCTTCCCCAATTCCCTTTTCCTTGATGTTGGTTTGTTGACTCTAATTCTGCTATTGCCAAGTTTTAATAATAAAAGTGCATCAAGTTAATGTGGTTGAGTCCAAGAACATCTCTTTGGTGAATATCGGTGATTGTTTTACTCTTATAATTTTTGGTTAACTTTCCTAGGTACTGGGAATGATTGTTGGCATTTTCATGTGAATTGGTCTAGTGATTAACTTTAGTTCTCCATGTTTGGGAAAAATGAGGCTAGCTACTTTTTCTTTGTGATATTGTGAGATATTGTGTTATCTGATTATGAAATAAAGTTGACTGTACTCCGCTATTTGGTACTATTGAGTAACCGAGGATCTTTACCTAAAGTGTCGATTCTCGCGTCAAAAAGTAGTAATTTCTATGAGTACGTGGTCGTATAGCGATAGGAGCTAAGTAACCGGGCTCCTTCATCTGGCAAATGTTGGAGTTCGCGTCAAAAGGCTCTGATGGCTAGAGACTAAGTCTTTTGTGTTATTGAAAAAAAAAAAAAAGTAACGAAAAAAAAAGAAGTGAAAGTTGTGTTAGTGTGTGATAAAAGTCAGTTTGCCGATTTGTGGATTTAATGTTGAGATTTTGGTTAATCACTGGACCATTTGCTGATAAATGTTATGTGTCATTCCTTTTTCTTAGATTAGTTAACCTAGAATTGAAGGAGTTTGTGGTTTAGAAGCTAACCGGGGTGATGTTTCTTGGGTATTGATCACTGATGCTTGATATATGTTTTTTTTGGTATCTTGGCAATATGGTAGATAGAGCAATGACCATTGTCAAATATTGGTGCTTGTTTGCTGTTCTCATGCTTGAGGATAAGCATGGTTTAGGTGTGGGGGGAATTGATAGGTTGCAATTTCATCATTTATTTTATTATCAATTTCCCCTATTACCTAACCCGATGGGGATTAATTGTTAAATTCTATTCACTTTTAGTATTTTACATTTATTTCAGAGAGTAGAACGAAAATATGATAACAAGTGCCAATTTGGCAGGAAAGGAATCCAAATAATAGAGCTTATCCCAGGGGCATTTTTGGAAAAGGAAAACTTTTACCCATTTTTGGTATTTTGCTGAAGAGGTAGCGGACGGAGACCCTTCCATTCCTTAGGGGAGCCACCGCACAGAAGACAGGCATTAGAATAGACTTAGATAGGAAAAAAGGAATAGCAGGGAACTAGCTCTACTTTAGATTTAGCTTTTGACTTTTCTTGGTTTCTTTTAGTTCTAGTAGTTTTTTTATCTTCTTGGTACGTAGGACTTTTAGCTTAGCTTTACTTTTGACTCTTCCTTGGAGTCTTGGGTGGATTCCTCCTGCGCATGTTAGGAGCACTTGGAGGATTCAATCACTTTCTGTATTCTTTTCCCATTTGAACGAATTGAATTTACCCACTTGATGGCCGCGACTGGTGTTTCACTTATGCGTGGGTTTTTCGCAACGAATATGAAATAATTTTCTTACTCTAGTCAAGGAACAACGGAGGCCTTGGTTCGCCTAAAATTGTGAGATTAATTTAATTTTATCTTTTCCTTTTATTTATTGGCATTCGCATATTCCTCGATTGTAGTACTTATGATTATTTAATTAATTGATTGTGTTGGATCCGGATAATTAGTTAACTTGATGATCTATTGTCAATTAGGGCATTAAATCCGTAATTGTTTAATTGCCTTGATTTAGTGACAACCGGCATGATTGGGTTTGTGTCATGGGGATACGCGGTCTAATCTGAAATAACCCTGGTAATACGTTATTCGGTTAGAATAGGGCTCCTCTAATACGTAAGGCAATTGGGGAATTAGATCTTATGGGCGTACCTAGGATTATTTCTCAATTAGAGCAGTGATTAACGGGCATACCTTAATCACCGACACAGTAAGGAGGGGTTGACTGTCATCGCTTGTTTGGTAGTTATAACCTATTTATTGATAAATAATTGGAATTGCCTTTGTTTCGATGATCAATTAGGTGCACCATTGCTGAAGTTATTTCTTGGCTAGATCCTTAATTATCACCCATTTGATTTTAGTAATTCGTTATTTAATTTTTAGTAGCTTCTTAGATTTTATTTGAATTTCTTTGATTGTCACCTTCTGCACAAAAACACCCCCTTTGTTACTGTGAATTTGAAAAGAAACAGTTACACCCAGTCTCTGTGGAATCGACCCTGCTTACCACTATCTACAGAAATTAACTTTAGTTGAGCAGGTTTTTTTTATTGCACAGGCTGACAACCTGTAAATTAAATAAACCCATGAATAAAGTCTAGATTAATAATGTGGGGTATACATGTTATTAAACAATAAGCTCAACATAAATTTGTTTTGGACAACTAAGGTTGGTCCAATAATTATAAAACCAAAAACACTTAATAAAGACCCAAGTCTTATTAATTAAATGGTATTAAGTAAATAAAGGAACAACAAATATAAGTTTAAGTGATCATAAAAAAGAAGTAATCAATTAACGTAATAAGAATAATAAATAAACTAATTAATTAAAATAAAAGAAATTAATTAATTCAATGATCAACTAATCATTAAAATAAATAGAAATTATTGATTAATTGATTTAATAATTAATTAATTAAATACTATAACTCAAAAATAATAATTAACTAATTAAACTAAGAAGTCAATTACTAAAGTAGTACTAATGATTACAACTAATTAATTAATCATTAGGATAAAAATTAAAATAATTAATTGATTAATTTAATAATTAATTAATTAAATTAATTAATTAATTAATTAATTATTGGAATAAAATAGAATAAATGACTAATTAATTAAGCATCAAAGTAGTGACGATTGACAAAAATAAAATAACCATGAATAATTACTTAAGAGAAGCTCATATATACTGAAAATTCTCTAAATTGGGAAATCTACTCAAAGAAAAAGGAACTTTCCAAATAAGCAAACTTTCCAAATCTAGAAAATTCCAATTTAGGAAAGTTTTCAAAATTTTACGTAGAAGATCCAAACATGAATCCCAAGGTTACTTGGAATATCAGCTGATTAGAATGCCCATGCACTTGATATAGGTACAAAACAAGTCTAAATATCCTAAGTCCATTTCACCTATCAGTCAGTCCATGGTATGTGGTACTTACTCCTCTGTGATTTCAAAAGTTCAAAGTGAAATTTTTATTGCATTCTGATATGTCAATTTGGAATTTACTTAATTAAATGATTTACTTGGAGAGTTCTGCAAGTTCTATTTTTGCTATATAAAGATGGACCAAGTGAATTATTTGAAGTATTGTGATATATTATTATGCACGAAATGGGTGGTATATTTTGTGAAATCAAAGACCTATGTATGTAATGTGTGAAATAAATTTATGTCAAGTAAAACTCAAAATAGTCATGGAATAGACGGTAGGGACTGTAGTCCGATCTAATGGTCATAATAACCTGGCATAGAGTCCGGCCGATTGACAAGGTCAAGGTAGTTCGGTATAGAATCTGGCCGATTGACAATCATGGTAGTTCGGTATAGAGTCCGACCGATTGACTGTTATGGTAATTCAATATAAAACCCGACCGATTGACCTATGTATGTAATGAGACTAATTGGTAGTCATGAAATCTATTAGTCGCCCACCTAGAAGGGGTTTAATTTCTAGATTGAGTACTTAGAAACCGATCATTGCATGTACTTATTATGAGCTGATGTACGGTTATGAAATGATTTATGACTATATGGCTTTCATGTACAGTTATGTACAGAATGTTTGCAAGTTGCTATGTCACTCATTATTATTGACTGTCTTACGAACAATGTATTTTCAATAATTATGCATGTAAATTGTGTGCAACTAATTTGATAGATATGTATATATATGTAAGCTATGGTTGCATGGTCTAATAGAAGGGTAAATGCTACCTATTGAGCGATTTATCGCTCAACCCATTTTTACCACTTTTGCAGATTCTAAAGAGTGTGAGTTGGTTTGCATTGAAGACCCTGAGAATGATTTTTATTAGCTCTAAGTGGATAGAAATTAGCAGTCTAGTTGCTTTTGGCTATTAGTTTTATTTAATGCTTTTCACATTGTTTCGTCTAGAAAATAAATGTACAAACTTATTGGATACTCGTAGACTACCTTCCATTGAGATTTGTACCGCACTATATTTAGTTATTCTATTCAGTACTTCCTAAGTTTTATTCTAGTTCAATGTTGCCTTGTATTCTTGAGCAGGACTTAAGGATACGGCAGATGTTGCATGACTGGCACATGTGGGTTAGGGGTGTGACATAAAAAATCAGAGCAAGTGACTGTGCAAGTTGCACAATTGCCTTAAGAATACGTAGGGTCAACAGGCTGGTGTAAGGTCGTGAATTGTCTCCCCTATGGGTTTGCAATTTCCTAATTAGTCTTCAACATTGTTCTATTTTTGCACCAATTTCAATTGATATTTTCTCAATGGTGAAGGCTGAACTAGCTGCTGAACAAAACATAAAAGTTGTAATGCTTTGAGTCAGCTTTTCAATGCATCAATGATCATCTAATTTGGAGATATGTATATTGAGAAATGATCAAGATATCCTTAACTAGTCAATCTCCTGTTTCAAATTTTGATAGCAAAAATGGTTGATGGTTTTTTGACTTTTTGACCAAAAAACTCATGAAATGAATTTCAATGTTCTCATAATAATGTAGATCTATGTCTTAACTTCAAAGTAACTTAAGAATCATCTAAATCTGATACTGGTAGTTCAAGTTATAGTCAAAATACTAGAAGGTGTTAATTCTGTTAAACTTCTCTTGTTTAGAACTTGATTGCATTTTCATCTTTTAATATTTTACACTCCATGTCTTCTTTAAATCACAAAAATCATAAAAATATCTTCTCATTTTATTTTCATTGATGATTGAGCCATTAAAACCTACAAAAATATGAATTTTTCACCACTTAAATCCATAGAAATGCAATGTTTCACACTTAGATCATAAAATGCCAACTTTCACTGGAAACTTAGTTAATTATCTATAAAAATGAATAAAACACACCAAAACTAAATAATAAAGTATACTTAAAACACTCAAAATGCACGCTTATCAAATTCCCCTACACTTGAATCATTGCTTGTCCTCAGGTAATAAGAAATATAAACCAACAATGATCCAAAACTTTGAAATAAAACATGTACATGATTGAAACTCAATTTCTCAAAACAAGGCAAATCACCATTATGCAATCATTCATTTAATCTCATGTACTCATAATATCAAGTAAAGGAGAACCAATTATACCATATTTTTAACTAGTTCAATTCAATTTCTCATCCTCACTCAATTCCACAAGCAGGTGACTCATATGGTCATATAGTAGCATTCTAATCTCATGATCACCTCTTTCTCAAACTCAAAGAGCGATTTATTCATATAACATATCTAAATATTTACTCAAATTGTAAAAATGTCTTTTGATGCGAAAATCGACATTTTTAGATGAAAATTACCAATTTCTCAATACTTCTCATTCTCGAAGTTGCTATGCATACTCTTAATTCAAGTATCGTTTTTCACAAAAGTCGATATTTGTAGACGAAAACTCTTGGTTATTAAGTATAAGAACCATTAGAGTAGAACAATATTTATTCACTTTTTTTCCTTCTTTTTTCTTTCTTTTTCTTCTTTTTTTAAAGTAAAGATAATAAATAAGCATTCCCTCAAAAGAAAGTGAAGATGAAGACTGAAAATGGTAAGAAAAATACTTTTTGTTGGTTTTGATGTAGATTAATTTAGAAAAAAGATGAGGAATAATGGTCTAGAAGAAGAGAGCAACAAAAGAACATGTGTCAATCTTGCTAAACCTCACAGGGTTAGCAAGATTGGCACTAAGATGAGTTGCAGCCTGTGCAAAAAATGTGGTCAGATAAAAATAACCATGTTGTTGAACCAGAAAAAAGAGAAAATGGACCTATGGAGAGGGATACTGGTGTTGTCAGCATAAAGGATAAAATGTGTAGCGACAACAATCCAAGTGCCAAAGAGGCAACTGGAAGTGGTCTAATTGCTAATGTGACTGGGGTAAATACACCAGAGAGTTGTACAAGTATACCTCAAATTCTGGTTTTCGACCACTCACAAGGTAGTCAAGAAGAAACGAACACCAAAAAAAACAGAAAATTCTCATTCTACCATAAATATGGCCACTCTAAGAATAATTGAAAGATGAGTCAGTGGATATTGAGAAACTGATTGTACATGATTGGAGAAGTGGGACTAAAATCTAATGCTTGTAAGAATGAAAATGTGGAAAAGGAAATTGCACCTACACATGTAAGTGCTTCAGCACTTGAGTAGCTTGTTGTCTATGACAATGACCAATTTATAGTGACTTATTGATTCTCTAGCTTGTGATATATGCAGTTGAACTCCAATATTGGTGGCAAACTTTATTCCCACTTTCCAGGAGTAACAGGGATATGAAAGGCACACAAAAAATGTGGGGGCAAGCTCGCACATGACCAAAGGACTTCAATCAGCACCTTTCACTTGGAAGGGTGCATGTGGACTTGTCTACATTGCAAACAGCCGTTGCGAGCCACATGACAGATTCTACTGGCTTTGGAAATGTGCAAATCCATAGAGATGGGAACCAGTATGCTAAGTTAGAGAATTCAATTTCTAGGATCAAATAGACTTGCTGTAGGCGTCGTTTTGTGCAGTTAGGAAAGACTGAAAGGGACTAGTTTTCATAGATGTCTTTTTGTGTAGTTAGAATAAACAGGAGCAGACTAATTTCCAGATTTTTGTTTAGTTTCAAGTCTATTTGTTCAGATTCATTTTGCTATGATAATGGCTACAATGCATTTATTTGATGCTTAACATGCTTTTTTCTTTTCGAATGATATCAGGCAATATATTCAATTTTGATTTACTATAGAAATATCAGTTGTTGGTCTTTTACAGGTCTTTCATACATTTTCTAGTCATAATAAACTTCAAAAAATAGGACATTTTAGTCCCTGAACTTCGCAAAATGAGACACTTAGGTCCTTAAGCTTCAACCAATTGCACACTACATCCCTAAACTTTAAACAATGGGAGATTTTGGTCCCTAAACTACACAATCTATTCAAATAAGTCAACCTTGCAAAATAATGCAGTACATCCGAATATACAACTTATGCTATTCCTTACCTAGAACCACGTAAAGCTAATGCCTAGTACACAACCTATTTCTAATACCTGAAAGAAGGAAACTTAGATACCCTACAATATTATGACCTTTGGCCCCAGATTCTAGTAAAAATTCATGTTTTACATCATGGTGCTGCTTTTTGACAAGATTGTGGCCTTTGGCCACAAATTTGAACAAAAAGAACTACAAGACAATGACAACCCAGTGGTGGATCAAGTATGTTGTAAGCCTCCTAACTTTCCCTTGCTGCAACATTTGAGTTCTCTTGTAACCTCGCAATCTCACCTTATATCTTGTTTATCGATCTTAATAGTCCAGGGATTATTTCTTTGGATCTTTGACATATCTGAAGGTCAACTCAATCCCAATATCTACAGCCTCCTGGTTCCAATTAAACAGCATAATAGCATTAATGAAAAGAAGTTTAGCTTGCCGCAATTCATACAAACTGAAAACAAAAGCAAGCACGAAAAAATAAAACCTAATTTCCATTACACTGTACTTAAGACATTGACAAAACCTCCTTCTTGGGTTTAAACCTATCCATGATGTGATCATTAGTGGTTGTTTCCGCAATTACAAGTTTTCCAGACCATCTTAATTTCTTATCGACACTAATTCCTAGCTTCTTTTATTCTTTGTTTTTCCCTCTTTGATGGAGTATCGAAGGCTGTCCAAGTCAATCAAGGAGGTGCTCAAGTCGATTCCATGATGGTGCCAATGTTGGGTTTTAGGGATACTACGCAGCGGAAAAAATTTTTTTTTCCCTAAAACCATTCAGGAATCACCCTAGATTTTACGTATGATGTACTAAAAGTAGGGTTTTAGGATTACCTTAATCCAAGCGGCGTCTCCCTGCAGCGTTGTTTGAGGATGGTCAGCCCTTGAGCAGTCCAGTCGTCCTGCCTCTACTGATATCCATGCTAGAGCAACCCTGGATCGTCTCACGAACTATGTATTGAAGAGAAAAAGGTGCTAGCCTTCTTACTCTTTTCGAACGTATATTTTTTCTCTCTCTCGTATGTGACGCTCATAGACTCAATTTTTCTCCCGTTTTTCTTTTTACCTCATTTCCTGTATCTGTATCTGAGCCCCAAAAAAAAAATCAATTGGAGAGAGAGAGAGAGAGATATATATATATGATAAGATAGAATGATGAGTCTTCTTGTCTGATTCAAAATAAAAAACAATAAGACTTCTCATCACACAAGACTCTATCTATCATTATCTGATAGATAAGAGATAACCATTTACTCTTATCTGCTCAAATAGGCTTGGGATTAATTTTCTTTTAAAATTAAACCCCAATAATTTACATAGTTTCAATCCAGGATTAAATCTCTATTGCGTGTGACCCAATAGGTCCCGTATGCATTGGTAATAATTATGGTTTAATAATTAGATAAAATAAACGACTTTATTTTATCATAACTTATAATAAATAATTAATCCATAATTATAAATCACGAGCGGTGTCTAGCAACACATCGCGATTGCCCAATTATTCGGAATTAGTCAAGGGAATTTGACCTAACCTTTCCGTGAAAAATTACCGTGTAATTATTATCCTTTCACCAAAGATATCCAATTAGTCAGGAATAAGGAATAAGTGCCAATTCCCTGATGACTAATTAAATTTTCTAGTTCCCGAAATTTACCCTTAATTAGGTTAAATTGAAGACATTCTTCAATTTACCTAATGGTCGACTTTAGGGTTAATTTCTCACTAGTGGCCATCCGGATATCAACTCCTTCTATCAGAGTGGTAAATCCTATCTTGATCACCCATTTTCTTTACGTGCTTCACACTACATCCAACTTCTACACTTTAAGGTACTCTCAAAGAGTAACATGTAATTAGAGTCAAAATGTAGTGATTCCCACTCAAGATTCTATGGTGATCTCAAGTTGTAGGATCACTTACACAATTTTCACTAGAGATACACCATTGGCACTAGATAAATATCCTAACGGGATCTCTAAACGGATCACTCCAATACATTTGTACTTTTCAAATCATCTACACATTAGCCTAAGTATCTTCATACCATAGTTGATGAGAACAACCACTAATTACATTAATTAGAGGCTAACTGTGTACTAGTTTTACCGTACTAAAGATGTCTTATTTCATTAGTACAAAAACTAGGGAATTTTAATAATATTACTAAAAATGCGATTGATATCTCATAGTCACCAACTCTTGTGACTATCATCACATTAGTAAATATTCTAAGGACTTTATCGGTTGTATCTAATATTTAACAGATAAATAAGAAGTTATTAAAATACAAAACATATAATAAGGAATGTATAAAATAAAAACAAATATATTGTTTTAGGGCATACATTCCAACAATCTCCCACTTGCACTAAAACACATTGTCTATGTTTTTCATCCCATAAGATAATACATGACTATCATGCTTCTTTTAAGAAAGAACTTTAGTAAGAGGATCAGCTATGTTATCCTCTGTGGAGACTCTCTCTATCTTTACATCATTCCTAGCAACGATTTCTCTAATCAAGTGAAATCTTCTAAGCACATGTTTGGATCGCTGATGAGACCTAGGTTCCTTGGCTTGAGCTATAGTCCCATTGTTATCACAGTACAAAGTGACCGGATCAACGATGGTTGGAACCACACCAAGTTCAGTTACGAACTTCTTGATCCAAACTGCTTTCTTAGCTGCTTCCGCGGCCGCAATATACTCAGCCTCTATTGTAGAATCTGCTGTGGTGTCTTGTTTGGAACTCTTCCAACAGACGGCACCTCCATTAAGAGTAAAAATGAAACCTGACTGCGATTTACAATCATCCTTATCTGATTGAAAACTTGCATCAGTATAGCCTTTGAGTTCTAACTCACCCTTTCCATAAATTAAGAACAAATCTTTGGTCCTTCTTAAGTACTTAAGAATGTTCTTAACGGCTATCCAATGACCCTCACCTGAATTAGCCTGAAATCTGCTTGTGACACTCAGAGCATAGGAGACATCAGGTCTTGTACATAACATAGCATACATAATTGATCCAATTGCCGAAGCATATGGAACATTGTGTATCTTATCAGTCTCAACTTGTGTCTTTGGACACATGTTTTTAGAAAGGCTTATACCATGAGTCATAGGTAAATTACCCCTCTTAGACTGATCCATGCTAAACCTCTTTAGCACTTTATCAATGTATGTAGATTGTGAAAGACCTAGTAGCCTATTAGATCTATCCCTATAGATCTTAATGCCTAATATATAGGCCGCTTCTCCTAAATCTTTCATGAAAAAGTTCTTCGACAACCAACCCTTTACCGGTTGTAACATCGGTATATTGTTTTCCATTATTAATATGTCATCTACATATAAAATAAGGAAAACAATCGAACTCCCACTAACTTTCTTATACACACAAGGTTCATCCGGATTCTTGAGAAATCCAAACTCTTCGATCGTCTCATCGAATCGGATGTTCCAACTCCTAGATGCTTGCTTAAGTCCATAAATAGACTTTTGTAACTTACATATTTGACTAGGATTTGTAGATGTAAATCCTTCAGGTTGTGTCATATACACATCCTCATGCAATGTCCCGTTAAGGAACGCGGTCTTTACATCCATCTGCCAAATCTCATAGTCATGATATGCTGCTATGGCAAGCAATATCCGAATGGATTTAAGCATAGCTACTGGTGAGAAAGTTTCATCGTAATCGATTCCCTCTTTCTGCTTGTAGCCTTTGGCTACCAGTCTAGCTTTATAGGTAACCACATTACCATCCATGTCAGTCTTCTTCTTGAAGATCCATTTACACCCTACAGGTTTTATCCCTTCAGGTGGATCAACTAAGGTCCACACCTTATTGTCATACATGGAATTTATTTCGGAATTCATGGCTTCTAACCATTTAGAGGAGTCTGGATTACTTATTGCCTCTTGGTAGGTAGTAGGTTCGTCATCTTGAATGACTAGAACATCATTGCTATGGCTCACAAGAAATTGGTATCTCTTGGGAGTTGAGCGTGTTCTTACTGACCTACGAAGCCCTTGTGTATCAACAGCTTCAGTATCTGCCCCATCATTATGTGGTTGAAGCTGTTCTTCATTAGATCGTTCAATGTTTGTTGGATGATCCTGAATTTCTTCAAGATCTATTCTACTCCCACTGCTTCTTTCTAGAATGTATTCTTTCTCTAGAAAAATAGCATGTTTTGAGACAAACACCTTTTGCTCAATTGGATTGTAGAAATAGTATCCTATAGACTCTCTTGGATACCCTACAAACAAACATTTGTCAGATCTAGCTTCAAGCTTGTCTGACTCTGCCCTCTTCACATAAGTTGGGCAGCCCCAAACCTTCATATAAGACAGATTTGGTTTCTTTCCTTTCCATATCTCATATGGTGTGGAGTCGACAACTTTAGTGGGTACTCTATTAAGAGTATAAGAGGCTGCATCTAATGCAAATCCCCAAAACGATTTTGGGGCACTTGAGTGGCTCATCATAGAACGAACCATATCCAATAAGGTTCGGTTTCTCCTTTCAGATACACCATTTAACTGTGGTGTACCTGGAGGAGTCCATTGTGGAACTATTCCATTATCCTTTAAATAAACTCCAAACTCGTCATTTAAGTATTCTCCACCACGATCAGATCGTAGTGTCTTAATACTTTTATTGGTTTGTTTTTCTACTTCATTCTTGAATTCCTTAAACTTTTCAAAGGATTCAGATTTGTATTTCATTAAATACACGTAACCATATCTCGAATGGTCATCTGTGAAGGTGATGAAGTATGAAAAACCACCTCTAGCAGTGATCGACATTGGGCCGCATACATCAGTATGTACTAGCCCAAGTAAATCGCTGGCTCGTTCCCCTTTTCCAGTGAAGGGCATTTTGGTCATTTTGCCAAGTAAACAAGTTTCGCATGTATCATATGATTCATAATCAAATGAATCCAAGTATCCATGTTGGTATAACTTGGAGATGCGTTTTTCATTTACATGACCAAGCCTACAGTGCCAGAGGTAGGTTTTATTTAGTTTATCTGTTCTCATTCTTTTTTCACTCACATTGAGAATTTGATGATCAAGATCTAGAATATATAAACCGTTATTCCAACTTCCAGAACCATAAAACACACCATTTTTAGAAAAAGAACAACATTTATTCTCCTGGGTTATCCGAAACCCATTTAAATCCAAACAGGAAATAGAAATGATGTTTGTAGTAAGTGCTGGAACACAATAACAATTCGATAATTCTAAAATCAATCCACTGGGTAAAGTGATATAATAAGTCCCTACAGCTAAAGCAACAACTTTTGCTCCATTGCCCACACGTAGGATGACTTCTCCTTTTCCCAGCTTTCTACTGTCCCTTAGACCCTGCATAGATGTGCAAATGTGAGAACCACATCCGGTATCTAATACCCAAGAGTCTGATTTGGAAGTAGACACATTAATCTCAATCATATATGTACCTGATGATGAAGCTTCAGCAAGCTTCTTTTGCTTCAGGCTCTCCAAGTATGACTTGCAGTTCCTTTTCCAATGTCCAGTTTGATTACAATGGAAGCAGGTTGCTTTGGACTGGTCCGCCTTTGCCTTTTTGGGCTTTTGGGTGGGCTTGTTTTTGGATTTCTTAAATCCCTTTTCTTGCCTCTTCCTCTTCTTAGAGGAAGTAACGACAAGCACACCAGTAGAGCCTTTTCCCTTTTTGATTTCTTTCTCAGCAGTTTTCAGCACATTCAACAATTGAGGCAAAGTGTGCTGTAGATTATTCATCTGATAGTTCATAACAAACTGTGAGAAAGAATCTGGCAGAGATTGGAGCACTAAATCAACATTCAGCTCCTGATCCATCTTAAAGCCTAATTCGGCCAGTTTTTCAATTAGCCCAATTATTTTTAAGACATGCGGAGCAACAGGTGCTCCCTCTGCCATCTTGCACCTGAACAATTCTTTAGAGGTATCATATCTAACCGTCCTTGATTGTTGTTCAAACAACTCTCTCAGGTGTTGTACAATATCATACGCCCCCATGTTCATGTGCTGCTGCTGAAGCTGAGGAGTCATGGAAGCTACCATGATACATGAAGCTTCCCTATTGTCATCCTTATGTTTCTTATAAGCATTTCTAACAGCAGCAGGTGCAGTAGGTTCAGGCTCTTGAGGCATTGGACCATCAAGTACATACTCAATTTTCTCATGAGTGAGAACGATAAGGACATTACGATGCCAATCAAGAA
>NC_040039.1:26562654-26796375 GCF_003713205.1 Coffea eugenioides
GTTTTTAAAAAAAAAAAAAAAATTTGTGAATGTTTTAGAGTGTTACAATAGTTTTTGAAGAATACCTCAATAAAATTTCAAATTTTACAAATATCTTAAAAAATACATCTACAATAAAAAAATTTTCACATGCGAATGCTACAATGTAGATTTTAAAAAATATCCCTGAAAACACCTAATCCACACATCAACAGGCCAGCGACACACTCATAGGTACTTCTTTTTGATCGGCTTTGGCGATTAAACTATTGGGCCTGCATTGCTGGATGGTAAACCGGGTTTGTTCTGGGCTGTAGTCTGTTAAGTCTCTCTGGTCTAGGTGGCACGACAAGTTCTCATAAGAATTAACAAAAGTCTACTTCGTGAGTCCGATTTAATTTTAGCCCCCAAGCCCAAACTGTACCTCACAATTTGTATAGAGAACAAAAAAGAAATAAAAAATATTATTCCGACATGAAAAAGAGAAAAAGAGCTGAGACAAAAAGGGCATGCAAAAGGCAAAAGCATGCAGCAATAACGGTTAAAGGAAGCTCTCTGTTTTTTGAAGTTTAAAAAATCAGTTGAATTCGAAATGATAATTTATGTGCCGTTTTGCAGCAGCACAGGGGAAGGGAAGGTTGCGATACGAGGCACCAACAGATTCAAGAAGGTTTTAACTTTTTCTTTTGGCTCTTTGGAGTTTGGGAGTCGATTAAATTCTTCAAAGTTCAAACTTTTCCCAAAGTACTGAGGTAATTTTAAACCTTTCAAGTCCGATAGCAAATGGATTCCCCAGCCTTCGCAATCTCGGCACTTTTTTTTTTTCTTGTCATTTCATTTCTGAATAGAAGTTGAAATGCGTTTTGTGGTTTCAACTCACGTATTGAATCGAACTGAAGCCAACTTATAAGCAACTCATTATGAAGATTACAAAAACCAATCAATATTAATTAACTGAGGATTTAACCTATTAAAAGATATTGCAGAGAAAGCAGGCAGTTTTGAATATATGAATTGATCAACTGAGAACACCTTTAAAGGTGTTAAAATGAGAAAATAAAAACACTAATAATTAAAATAATTACTTTCAGTTTGACTTGCTAACTTTTAAGGGGTTGAAGATCATCTTTATTTTTCTTTAAGGGCTTGGATTGCCCTTATCTTGTAACATTCCAATCTGAAGTAAGAATACTATTGATTCTAAATTGACTAAGATTTTTCAATTTTTTTTAGGAGACAAAATAGGAGAATCTAGTTTGACCCCGCCGCGGGGGCGGGGGGAGGGAGGTGAAGAAGCGCTGAACTTCCCCGGACCGAGCTAACCTGATGAGCTCGGCGTGTTGATGAGAAAAGCGTGTCCAAGCCCTGCAAAATAAACGAGAAGAAGGTCTATAGGATGACTAGCAGGGGAGCCCCGAGGTGGTCCCCGAGAGCACTCCGACGGTCAAGTTTGTCTTCCGGTGAATGGAATTCACGAGGAGTAAAACAGTCGGGGGTAGTTTGCCAGTAGTGAGCGTACCTTGTGCGGTGGATGTGCGTTACCATTTATACCTGCTGGTAAATCCGACCTCCGTACGTTTCGAGACCTACCCAGAATAGTCTCAATCCCGCACCGAGGGGGATCTTTCCCGCCCTCTGCGGGATTGTTCTCTGGAACTCTTTGGAGCCCTAGCAGCGGTGTGCCTCAGGATGGTGGCCATGGACCTGAGGTCCGAACCCAACTCTGGCCTTCCTGGGCTGCCACGTGTCTCGGCCCAGGACGAGGCCTCTGCAGGGGGCAAAAGGCAAGAACGGTACTGGCGGACCTTTTCTTTAAAAAAACACTCTGCTGATGTCTGCGGTAAAAGCCAACGTGAGTTTGATTACTTTGTTCAATCATTATTGATTCTGATTTAACCAATTTGAAGAAATCAATCAACTCGGCCAATTCAACTTGTAAAATGCTGCCTCGTATATTAATATTATACTCCTATAACAAGATTTTAGACCTGCTATGTATGTATAAATATGTCCATCCAGCTTCCCAGGCTGCAGAGCCGACAGAAGCACAAATTCCATCAAAAGATTCCGCTGTTGATCTAGCTAGCCGCATACAGCCTTCGTCATCCCTCCAAAACTCCTCTCCTCTCTCAAATCTTCAAGCTATCTCCACAAGATGTCGGAGGAAAGCCATGTAACTCCACTAGCACCACCACAAATTTACCGAAAAAGTGATGAGGAATGGGGGGCTACCACAAAACCAAAAGTCATTCATCACAAGCACAGAAGAAGCAGCAAATGTTTCGTCTACCTCTTACTGTTTCTCGTCCTACTAAGCATAGCTTCTTTAGCCTTCGGATTAGTAGTTCTGCGAATCAACGCCCCTAAGCTTAAGCTGGAGCTGGTGGAGATAAAGAATCTCAAGTACACAGCTCCAGATTTTGCTTCACTGAACATGACTATGGTTGCACAAGTGAAGATTTATAATCAGAACTTCGGTGGATTCACGTTCCACGACGGCAGCACAAGCGTGGTGTATGGGAACACCACTCTCGGGATGACGTATTATAAAAGCGGGCTTGTTAGGGGCAGAAACTCCGAGAGAATGAATGTTAGTGTACAGGTAAAAGCCAATAATGGCTTAGCTGAGAACAAGAATTTTAGCAGTGATATGGGCTCGGGGTTGGTGAAATTGAGCAGCTATGCTAATCTTAGGGGTGAAATTCGTGTGTTGAAGCATTTTACTAGGCGTAGAACTTCATTCATGAACTGTACCATGAGTCTTAACTTGACGAGCCCAGCAGTCCAGGATCTGAGATGCATGTAATCTTCACGGGACGGTTCTCCTTTTTCTTTCTTTTTTTTTTTTCATGAACTTTTTTCCCTTTTTTCTTGTACATGGTCTATAACGACTGAATAGAATATCCAAATAGAGATTCAATCTGTACAATTTTTTAGTGTAATGGTGGTGAAAGCTGCTTTGGATTTGACGTGTAATGCAACTTTAATTGCTCTATAATGAAGCGGGATAATGACACAAAAGTTTATCCTGTTCTTTTTGAGTGCATTCTTGATGTACCTGGTCCCATGATAATGGGGTTATCTTGTTCTTCCAAGTCGTTTCTCTTTGTTTTCTGCCGTCTTTAGCTTCCAAGTTGTTCTCTTTACTTTGAAAGTCGGTCAAAATCCAATTACGGCACGAGGCGTCCTGAAAATTCAACTCAAGGACAATTAGACTAAATCAAGACACGAATTCGATAGATTCTTTAACTAAAAATGACCATGTTTGAAGCCTGATTGCTAGCTTTATCGCTCAGAAAAAAAAACTTGCCGTAAAGTGTCAATATGGTCTTTGGGATATACAAACCATAAAACTCGATCGGGACTTGTTAAAAGCTAGCTGCTCCTAAATTTTGGGAAAGGTGAGTAACAATTCTTTGTTACAAGAATCTTGCGTCGAGAAATTATGGAAGTACTCGAGTCCGCTAAACTTAGATTTGGTTTGCATAGGCAAAACTTTCTAGGTATTGGCGAGATGTAATAAGCATTCTTGCCAGAACTGTAACTGAACGTATCTGCTCTACCCCTTCTAGATATCTAAAGGTGATTATTCCATATATTATACATCCTCGAGTAACTATTCCAGACAATAATTTGAGAAGGTTGCTAATAATGCTCGGCTGGTCTTCTCAAACTTTCACTTTACTCAATCATATAGGTTTGTACTAGAGGAATTCTATGTTTAGACTGATCCCATTTGTTTTTTATTCCATTTTTATTGGGAATTTGCTCCTTCTATTCTGATTTTGATGGCTTTACAAGTCCCCATCAAACTATTGAATCTGCAGATATAGTTTCCAGATTATGACTCTGGCAATATTGCCAACCGTGATATTGTTGCATTATAATTGTGTATATTAATCTCACCTCTGAGGATTTCCTGTAACTATATAAAAAATAGGAAAAAATTAGAATGGTATATTCTCATTGATTTTGTTGGTTCCAATTACTCCTCTTCTTATCTATCTAATTAATTGAATAGCTTGCCCACTTCTTCTATCTCTTTAATTTATTTGTCTATTATTTTCATAACTCATTGATTGGGCTTTGAGTTTTTTACCTTTGCAATATTTTTTCTTATACTGTAATTCTTTTACTTTAAAGCACTCTTATTTTTAATTTTTAAAGGTGTATTTAAATTTTTTTTTTTTTGCAAATATATGTGTAGACACCAAAATTTTAATTTAATTTAATTTATTTTTATTTTTATTTAACCAAAGTTCGCAAAATGATAGTTAGCTATTTTTATTAAATTAGGTACATCATTCTTTTTTAAAAAAAAATTTGAATTAAATTTCTGAAAAAAGAAAATTTCACAACTAAAAATTTCAATTTTTTAATCTTTTGAAATTCAATTTTTTCAAAATAAAAATGAAAATTTGCAAGGCAAATCTCAAAATGGAATTTAACATTTTTGTTTACTCTAAATTTTTGTCTTGAAAAGTAAAAAGAAAAAAGAAACAAGAAAATAGGTGGAATGCATGTAAAATAGCTAAGTGGATTGAGTGAATATTAGCCATGTGTTTTTGTCTTTTTGCACACCACAACACTTGCAAGAGGTTAGGTGGCAAGGATAGCTATTGAGTTTTGGAGGAAAAATCTGGAAAAGAGAGAAAAAAGGGGCTTCGGGGAAGAAAGAAAAAAAGAAAGGAAGGGAGGAAAAAAAGGAAATTTTTGTTTAGATAGATCTGGCAAAAAAAGTCTAGAACCCCCTCAAATCGAAGCTCGAATCTGCTCACCTGGCAGAAAATTTCCAGCAGAAACTCTGAGCCAGGGTTGGCAAAGAGGCCTATTTCCGGACCAAATTCCGATATTATTCTTGATCATCTTGGATTTTTCTCTATTTCTTCATCCTCTATGTCCGTAGAGGTATAAATTTTGTTCAGACAACTGCTCAAAATAACGTCTCCAGGGCATCCAATATTTGGGTCAAATTTGTCTACTCGTCGGCACTTGGACGTCTCATGGGAGAAATTTGATTAGCTGGGTTTCTTCATTTGGGTGCATTTTCCTCAGAGCCTCCACGTTCATTGGGCCCTATAAAGCATTAAAGGTAGTTCCTTTCACCTTTCCCCTTTCACACAAGCTTAAATCCACACCAGATTCACGGAAATCCTTGCTGCAATTTTTCTTTTCCTACTCATTTGCAAGCCATTGGTTCAAGTTCCACTGTATTTTTTTGTGATTTGATGTAGTACTTTGGGTGATAAGATCTGGGTTGCAAATCTTGTTGTTGGTTCCAATTTTTATGGCTGTTTGTGACTTTCTTTCACGTCTGATGAAACCCAGCAAAGAGTAAGAAAGAAACCAGCGAAGAAGATGAAGGCTTCAACTAGGCTGCATGAATATTTTTTAAAATTTCATTTTGACCCCCCAACTTTTGCCTAATTTCATGACGGCTCAAAAACTTCTGCAATTGAAACAATTTTCCCCCTATTTTGTTTTAATTATTTTTTGCATATTTCAATCTGTCTCTTGAGCAATTTATTTTCTGGTTTTAGGATATAATTAGGGTTTAATAATTTTTAGTTGATTTTTTTTTATCATGTTGGATTTTAGTGAAATAGGTAATTTGGGTTAAAAAGTTATTTTGTTTGGGTTTAAGAGATTGGTTTGGGTTAATTTTTTGAATTTTTGGCTTGGGTTGGAGGGTTAATACCCATCCGTTTTGTTGGATTAGTTTAGGTCAAAATGATGGACTAGCCCGCCCCTTTTGCCTTGGACTTTCGATTGGGCCAAATGTCTTCTGGCCCACAAAAATGTTGAGGATGGTCGAGTGGCCCAATTCCTTAAGTGATATGGATGCAACAATTACAAGTCAATCCCTAACCTTTTAAGTAATTATTCTGTGACTCTAAAAACTTTAGAATTTTTAATTAGGTCCCTAATTTAATTGTAGTTTGGTCCTTAGACTTTATTTTCCTTTCAATTTGACCCCTAAATTTTGTAATAATAATAATTGAACCCCTAAAACTTTCTCAATATTTGCAATTAGATCCCTAGAAGATTTGATTTCTTAAATATAAGTCATTTTTCTTCTTTAATTGTTAATTATACTTCATGTAAGTGCTTTAATTGGTAGATTTCATGATTATTGCCATTTTTTCATAATTAAATTGGTACCTTGATTATTTTGTTGATTTTGGAATATAATTAGGGCAAATTTCAGCCCATTTAACCACAGCTTTAAGGGAGTTAACCTCTTTTATTATTTTAAATCCTCTTATGTGCTCTTATGTGTCTTTATGTGTACAATTGCATGTTTTTGAGTGATTTTTCTTTTAGTTATTTGTTCTATTTGTTTTAAGTTTCGTATATTTAATTTAATTTTGATGATTATTTGATAGACATTTAAATGCCAAATTTAATAGATAGGGGTTCAAGACATGTATTTAGCTAGCCTATGTAATAGATAGGTTTTAATTTTTGTTAAAAATATATTTAGTTAGATAAATGTAATAGTTAAGGTATTATTTTTAGAATTCCCCCCTTAGATTGTAGTTAGGGCCTCGAATGTAATAGTTAGGACTCTATTTGTTTTTATTCGCTGGTGTGCTTGCATGCTTGTGTGCTTATGTGTTTACTTGCTTTCATTAGGGTTTTTGCATCTAGAAATTATATCTATGTGTTATGTGCTCTACGTGTTTTATGTGTTTACTTGTTTAATTATGTTTTATATGATTTATTTAGTTATAATAAATGCATGACGCCACCACACTAGTCCAACGCTAGTTGTGGCCTTTCTCCCCGACTTTTCACTAATCCAACACTAGTGAAAACTGGTAGAAATGGGTTAGTCCAATGCTAAACCTTTAGAGACCGTTCATGTGACGCCCTCACTTCTCCTAAGGGCGAACCCAAGGGTATCCGCGGGACACCTGTCCAACTCTCGCCAGGACTCACGACAAATCGATTCAAGTTTATCGATACATAACAATTAATACGAGCCAAATAAAGAAAAGTCACTTCCATAATCAACCATCCAAGGCTCACACCACGAGTTCAAAATACATCAGTTATTCAATCCTTACATCAAGTTTCCAAAAGATACATCAGTTCCCCAAACTATACAACAATCACGAGTCCAGCCAAAACATTTGAAACCCTAATACCAAAAATACATCAAAAGGGGTTCCTCCCGAAGTTCACTTCCTCCATTCCTGTTCAGAAAAACAAACTAATGGGATGAACCAATACTCAGTGAGGCCAAGAAATACACATGCAAACACGTAATCCAAGTAGCCACAATTTATATAGTAAATAAAGCTATCAAGTTCAAATAATTCACATTTCAAATAGGAAAATTGAACAGAAACAATTCAAGGATACTGTAGCTCTCAGGAGCTAAATTCCACGTAGTTGAGTCAAAGTCTTGATTACATCTCATGTTGACACTCCGTCAACCACATAAGTACCAAATCCGTAGATACACCACTTTTCTTCGAATCCCGTCACCGTTGCACCCCGTTTACCGAGCCCGCTCATCAAAGTTTTGATAATACTCGAGTATATTATGGCAATACTACACGAGTAATGCTGAGCAAAATCTCTCCAATAGATCACACTCTACGAATATCTCATGGTTTGCTAAACTTATCGACCAAGCTCATGCTGGCTCGAATCGCAAAGTTAACCAACGAGTTTGGGCGTCTCCCAAATACGAAGACGAATACGAATACAAATATAAGTCGATGAGCAGCGCTCAAATTGACGATTCCAAATAGGAATCACATATACGAATCACATCCACATTACTATGTACAAGTCGAATATGAATTCACATAGCAAAATACAAATATAATTTCGTTCGAAAGAGAACGAGTGCAGTAAAGTACACACTCGTCTCAAAATTTTAAATTCACATAACGGATAAGAAACAGTTAACCACTTAGCAACAAATTCATGCACTTGACACTCACCAATCGAAACAAGCGAGTAAGTGCGTAAACGAGCCTTTAGGTGTTCCCCTCGAAAGGTCTCCTTGAGCAACTGAGCAAATAGTAATTGTCTATTACACACTATCGCTTAAAACCCCTAATTATCGAGGAAGATTGCACACTTGTACAATCTAAGAAAATTTCATGAAAACGAGCCTTAATTACTCGTAAATCGAGACTCAAAAATGGGGTTTTAAAACACAAGCGAAATCTGATTTTCATCTTTGAAATCAAGTGTAAAACGTTCAAGTAATATCGAAGGAATAAGGAGTACTTGAAAAACTCCATTTCCTTGGAATTCGGAAAATTTCAGTTTTGATACGAGACATTAAAAAAATCGTATCTCACGCTTTACAAGTCGAAAATTGGAAAACTTGGTACCGTTAGAGAACTTGGTACTAAAAGTTCCTAGAATACACTTTTCTAAGATTCCAAATGGAGAACATTCAAAAATAAGCTCAAAGTCGCTGTTTTGGTTCATAAGGCAGATTTAAGTTGATTTTTGGCCAACTTTGAAAATTCGGCAAAATTCACTTGATTGGAACTAGCCTTTGAAATTTGGAACTCTATTAGAGTTACAATCCAAGTTTATAACAAAACAAGCGGAACAAGAAACGGAGTTTTGAGCACTAAGATATAGCAACTCAAATTTACCAAAATTCCCTTGTAAAACAAGGGTTTTCCAAACTCGGGTCATGAATTTTGGTAATTTATTTGAGTCATGAAACGGCCTCGGAATAACACCATAATTAGTAGTATAATACTACCATATAAGAGTTATCCCTCTACCAAATTTCATGGAGAAATAACTTCGGAAAGGTAGTCAACCAAACAACCAAAGTTTTAAAAAATCCCAAGGCAAAACTGCCTTGAGCTTTTTGTTTTCCATTCCAAACATTTGGTCAAGGAAAATCCTTCAAACATGGTTCATTTGTGTAGGAAAAGCATAAGGAACATTCATGGTATATTTGATAAGTGTTTTAACTCCAAGAAACTCAATTGGCTAGTCCACACCAAGTCTAGCATCAATTCTGCCCAAAATTTAGGGTTTTCAAGAACATGGCAGGTTCCGTATTTGATCACAAATCACTCAATTCAACTCGGAATTAAGCATGGTTGGTGGCGTTGGAAAATACATTCATAAAACTATAATTTCACAGAAGAAATCATTCTGAGATTCAGCACACAACTAGTTCAAATTCGAGCCTCAAGTTGTAACTTCTGAACTTCGTTCCAGAAAAATAGAGAAACAGGACAGTCATCTTTAAATGGTTGGTACGGAATACTCAGGTGGAATTAGGGGGTGCATTTTATACCGTTGGAAAGATAGGAATGTCTAGTTTCAAATTCCACTGACGGAACTTGATTTCGACTTCGGAGTACAGAGTTATGGATGAAACAAAAAGGCTGTCTGAGCATTACGGGAAAAATTTTCCAGGTTTGCTAGTTTTGCGAGATTAATCCATTTGACCAACCAAACCTCAATATTTTTCGATGAAACTTTGTACACCAACTAGACAACATATAAACATCATATACAAGCCATTAAAACCTCAAAATTCCGCAAAAGAGGCACGATCATAACAGGGGCAGAATTGGAAACTTTACATCCATGCACTCCTTGAAGTTTATACTAGCTATGCACCATTAATCTACCAATTTAAGCACTAAATCAACATTAAATCCATCATCAAACATCATATCAGCCATCAACCCAAGAGTGGGAGTTCATAGAGCCCACTCACCAATTTTCTAACAATTTAAAGCTGCCCATGAGAATCCAAGAGCTCATAAGTGTAATCTATCTTCCATAAATCAAGAATTAAGTGGTTGATCATTACTTACTTTCTTAGAGAGCCAAGACAAGTATTTCGATCACTTTGAGCTGGAGAAAAACCGTGAGAGGCAGCTCCTTTCCTAGCTTATCTTGATCACCAAGTGATTTGAGTGTTGTGTGTAAAATTTGGAGGTAATTTGAGCAAGAAATTGAGGAGAAAGAGTGGAGGAATTTTCTGGTCTTGTTCTTCCTTTGTTGCTCGGCTGTTTGAGAGTATGAGAGGAAGGAAATTATGATGTTATTAGCTTCTAAGGTAGGCTTAAAACTTGTGGCTCAAATTTGCTCAAAGTCGTCCACTAAAATAATGCACATGCGCGTGCGTTTCGTGCTCGATTCCTCTCGAGTTTATTGCATTAGTGCACTAAACCTCTAATGCACTTACATTCATATTATTATTACTCATTCTTAATAGTCCCAAAATAATGGTCGAAGGTTCCTCAATTACTCGCGCGCGTAAAAACGCGTATTTCCAATTTAAGCGCGAGATAGTGAAATTTCTAAGAAGTTCTTATAACGGTAATATAACTAACTAACCTTTGAACACTTATACATAAAAATACCTATTTTAGGACTAATGTACAAGTCTCCAATTTTTGAAGCTTATTGTACTTCTAATTCGACTATAATCTCCAAACGCGTATCCACTATTCTCACTTAACGAGATTTCAAAAATTAAATTTTGAAACAAGTCACTTTAAAAATATAATTAAGCTATAGACTCATGTAATTGGGTCTAAATAGGCTAGAAAATAATATTCGGAGTAAATGGGCAATTAAATATTTAAATAAGTTTGAAATGGAATTTAAAATAATAAATTTTGCGAGTCCTCACGTGAGTCAAGTTTTAACTCCTCAAATTTCAAATTAACTTTTCTTAATCTACTATTGATCATTCTTACTTATCCAAAATTTAATACACTCTCGATTCAAATATAGTCTCGAAAAACGTGTAATCGTTGTTCCAAACTAAACTAATTTTCGAAAAGTAAATTTTCTAACAAAACGCTTTAAAACATAAGAGAGACGTTTTTCCATATAAATGGATTTTAAGTAGTCGAATTAAATAATTCGGAGAAAATGAGTGAATAACTATTTAAATAAACCAGTAATATATGACGAAAATAAGAAAATTTTCGGATCCTCACAACCTCCCCTCCTTAAAAGAATTTTATCCTCGAAATTCACGTTTAGGATAACATCATACCCCTTAATAGTCGCGCCTATCGGATCAATCAGTAACTTACAATTGCTAACCCATCTCTCAAAATTTCTATCCATCTAAATTGTAATCAAATTTTGATTCTATCTTACAAATCTAGGATTTTGTAAAAGTGTGAATTGTACTAGGGTCACTTAGAACCTTAGAGAGACAATGAAAGGCAAGAATCATACCTTCAATGACCGTAGCAGAATTGGAAACTTGTTGATAGCCTAATGCATAAACCCTAACTGTTGCTTTAGATCGACTTCCTCCAGTACTAGACTGCTTAACAGTTGACTTTTCAGACCTTTGGACATTACCTCCTTCTTTTGGTACGGTTGGTCATTTCGATATTTGGTGCTCGGTACTACCACAATATAAGCACCTCCCTTGCTTCCTAAAACAATCACTCTCTATATGGTTGAGCTTGCTACAATAATCACAAACAACTTGGGGAGCCATAGATTGACCACTTGGAGGTGTCCCTCTCGATTGACCTCGTCCATTGCGATCTCCTCTTGATTGAGTCTCTTTTGGTGTGCTAGATATCTCCACTCCACCCGTTCCTTTTCCCTTTTTAAAAGGTGGGGCACTCTTATCTGCCTGTCCCGAAGGGTTACTAGAAGTGCCCCTTTTCTTAGCATGAAAGTCTCTAACTTGCAGCCTTGCACTCTCGACTCTCTGTGCTTTTTCTAAGACTTCAGTGAACGTAGAGATTTGGGTTGCGGCCAAACCCTCCTGGATTTCTACATTAAGTCCCTGCACGAACCGTCTAATCCTCCTCCATTCATTGATCACCAATTCAGGAGCGTACTTAGAAAGCTTAGTGAACTTTCCCTCATACTCAGCTACACTAAGTGTTCCTTGTTTCAACTTGATGAATTCAACCTCCCTTTTCTCTTGAATTAAGGGCGGAAGAAATTTCTCATTAAATTCCCTCGTGAAATTCTCCCAAGTCCAAGGGGTTTGAACTCTCTCCCACTTTCCCTTTATTAGGTCCCACCAGGCACGTGCCACTCTCTCAAATTGGAAAGCAGCAAAATTTACTCGCCTATCTTCGGTATAGTCTAAAGCAGCGAATATATTAGTCATCCTCTCTAACCAATTCTCCGCTATTTCAGGATCGGATTCACCAAGAAACTTAGGCGGGTTAAACTTTAAGAACCTCTCTAAGGCTCTATTCTCCCCTCTTTCCTGTCCCCCAGGTTGGTTAAATGGTCCAGGACCTGGTCTATCAGCTAAGCGTTCTAGGATATCAGTCATCCTATTAATGGCAGTAGCCACTTGATTACCTCAATATTTTCCTGTCCTTGAGTCGGTCCAGTTGCCGATCCCTGGTCATCCCTTTGGGGTTGGGCCTGTCTAGTCCTTCGCCCACGACCTCGACCACGTCTTAATCCTTCCATAACCTAGACGTGCCTAGTGCAAGAAATAAATCAATTAGGCGATGCAAAGCAGAAAGCAGGAACCAATCAAGAAAACATTGAAATTAACAATAATTTACATTCATTAGCATATCAAGTTCATACAATTGGGGTAGTTACAAAAATATAACACACAGGTGCCACAATAGTACTTTTAGTCACAGAAGACTAAAGTAAGAGCAAGTGCTTCAAAAGTAAGCCACACAGTCATGCAAAATACAATGGCCTCAGCACTTAGCATCACCCCTGCTAATTCTAACTGTACTAGTCAAAAGGGTCAAAAGAAAGGTCAATCAATCTAGACCTAGTCCACAGTAGAACTACCGGGTGGAACCTCCTCCTCAGGATCCTCCTCCTGATCAAGGCTCGGAACTACCTCCATCGCCTCATCCACCAATCTAGAAGCATCAGTCAAGATGTCGGAAGCCCGACTATGGACCTCCTCTCCCAACCTAGTGAGTCGAGCCCTAGCACTCTGGAGCTCCTCACGAACCACAGCAGATGTGGCCACCTCACCCTCCAGTACCTCCTCGAGCTCCACAATCCTCTCTCCCCGAGCGCTAACCATCTGTCTAAGCTCGTCCACCTCAGCCTGTAAATCCCGATTAAGATCCACTAACTGACGACGCTCGTCGTCCAAAGCAAGCACGAGGTGGTTCGGGTAGGCAAATGTCACCTTACACGAACATTGGAGATATCTGTCAGATGGAAAATAGCGTACTCGAGCTCCCCTACCTAGCGCTCGGTAGTAGATAGGCCTAGGAGGCACTACGTGACCATTCGCATGGCCATTCCCGTTAGCTGCAGGAAGTCCATTTCCGTTTTCCATCCCTGCAAAATAATAGCACTTTTCGGGTTAGAAATTAAATCACTATCCAGTTCGGATGTCGTTTATGCATGCCTAACCCAATCACTAGTATGCCCCAAATACCCCTTAAAGTATAACTAAACTATCCGGTCTCAGGTCTTAAGGGTAGAGTATCTAATATGTCTCCCATATAGATCTCTAATCTAGCACTCTGATACCAACTGTGACGCCCCCACTTCTCCCAAGGGTATCCGCGGGACGCCTGTCCAGCTCTCGCCAGGACTCAAGACAAATCGATTCAAGCTTATCGATACATAACAATTAATACGAGCCAAATAAAGAAAAGTCGCTTCCATAATCAACCATCCAAGGCTCACATCACGAGTTCAAAATACATCAGTTATTCAATCCTTACATCAAGTTTCCAAAAGATACATCAGTTCCCCAAACTATACAACAATCACGAGTCCAGCCAAAACATTTGAAACCCTAATACCAAAAATACATCAAAAGGGGTTCCTCCCGAAGTTCACTTCCTCCATTCCTGTTAAGGAAAACAAACTAATGGGATGAGCCAATACTCAGTGAGGCCAAGAAACACACATGCAAACACGTAATCCAAGTAGCCACAATTTATATAGTAAATAAAGCTATCAAGTTCGAATAATTCACATTTCAAATAGGAAAATTGAACAGATACAATTCAAGGATACTGTAGCTCTCAGGAGCTAAATTTCACGTAGTCGAGTCAAAGTGATGTGTGCACGAGTCTCGGCCCACGCAATGACCCAGTCCGAGTTTCATTGGGCCCAGTCACACGTGCACGGGCCAAGCTCTTCAAAGAATCACTCCAAGCCTTGGTTCGAGTCGTCCAAGACCAACATGGAGTTCACAAAGATATTGAGGGCTTAGAGAGAGACAATCGAGCCATTTGCACTATGATCCAAGCCCACGAAAACTCAAGTGGGCCTTCAAGAGGACCGGCCCTATAGGGCCTTAGCCTTAGTATTTGATAGATTGGATTAATTTGTCTTCATAACTCATTGGGCCGGCCCATCTTGGACACCAAGATGGCCGAACTCTTTGCCATTGTTTCCTTAGATTTTCTTAGTCACTTTAGCCTATAAATAGGCTTGCTTTGTAAGGTTTCATGGGAGTCGTTTTATCAATAAAATTGGTTTATTTCGTTCCTTCTTCTAAGAAGAGAGTTCGAGCACTTTACTTGCTTTGGCAAGGGTTTTTGAGCAATCTTGTGTCTTGTTCTAGATTGTTCTACCGACCTATCCCGTGGAGTAATCACCTTCATTGGAGTCGTCGTCCTACCGTCTTGAATCAAGTCGTGTCGTCCGTTTGATTCTAGATCCCGCAATTCCAAGCGTTGGACATCCTCGCTAGATCCTTGGGCAAACGTGCTACGTGTCTCGAAACGTGTTGATCGAGGAACGTATCAGTTGGCTTCAGAGCCTTGGTAGAGGTATCTTCCGTTATATCCGTAGTTTTGTCTTAGAGTTCTTTATTTCCGCTGCCTTGTTTCAAAAAAAAAAATAAATCTGTCGTTAGCATTGTTGCTTTGTTGTGCCGTTTCGTGCTTTTGTTGTCAAGAAATTCTGGTCATTGTTTTGTTGTTGAAACCGAGTCCAAATCTGTCCGTTTGTGCTTTGTTTACAAAAAAAAAAAAAAAAAATCTGATCGAGTAGTTTCTTGTTCCAAGTCGTGTCCCTTGTCATAAAATTCTGGTCGTAGTTGTTGTTCTTGTTGCACCTTTGTTAGTCAAAAAAATTTTCTGCTCGTAGAAGTTGTTGCTCCATTGTTACGTTTGAATTTGTCCATGCATGTGTTGATGTTGCCGTTAGTAATCTGACCAGATTTCGTGCTTATTGTTGCATCAATCCTGCCAGCATTGGGTAAAGCCGAACTACAAAAAAAAAAAAAAAAAAAGGGCGGCTAGAGTTTTCCAAGTTGCCGCTAGGGCTTTTGCTTTGTTTTCAAATCTGTCCAAGCTTTGTTTGGGTCATCCAAGTTGTTTTAGTTAGTTTTCTAAATGGAATTGTGGATCAAACTTGTTGGAGTTGTGAATCTTGAAGAGAATCTCCAAAGTTTATAAGGTTCTTGAAGTTCTTGATCACTATCTTGAATGTCTTGAGAGTCTTGACGACATCTTGCAAGTTTGAGGAAGTGGGTTGTGTGTTCTTGCGTGTTGAGGGCTGACCAAATTTCTGGTTCGGCCAAGTTGTGGTGGTAACCGTTTGTTAAAAAAAACAAAAAAACAAAAAACAAAAAACAAAAAAAAAGAAAGAAAAAAAAAAGAGGAAGAAGAGCGTCGGGTGGAACAAAGCCAAACAAGAAAGAGGAAAATTTGGTTGCTTATTGCCAACTTAGATTTGTTACATCTTGGGGTACCAAAACCAGAAAATTACACCAAGGAAAGGAAAAGAAATTCAAAAGTTTTGACCTACCTCTTCTTGAAATCCTTGATCACCTTGAACTTTGATTACTTGCACTACCTTCTGAGGTTCTTGGAATTCTTGATTATCTTGGGTCTTGAACACTTGCACCTCCCTTCGAACAAAAAGCTGCTTGTAAGATCTTGCATCCATACGAGGCTTCCTTGGTTTGGGAGTAAACCTTTTGGAGGGATTTTGAGCAACCCGTGGAGGTGAAGTTTGTGTGAGGGTGCTTGAATCTTCTTGCTGCGAAGCCATACTCCAAATCTGTCTTGGTTGTTGCGCAAGAGAGGAAGGCCGAATCTGGTTGGTGTTGGGATTAGAGTGTGCGGCTGTGGAGAGGGATTTTATAGGGAGTAATAGCCAACTTTGGGAAGGATTCAAGAGGACGAAATCTGGAAATTTCTGAGTTCCAAATCTGGTTTGCGTTGGGTGTGAAGTGCGCGGCTGCCTAAGAGGGTTTCATAGGGGTTCCTTAGCCGACCTTGGGGAGGAATTAAGAGAAAGGAAATTCTGGAAATTTTCGGTTGAGGGAGGAAGGAACCAATCTGTTTTGCGAAGGATTAGGAAGTTGCTTAAGAAAGGTCTCCAAAGGAAGTTTCCAGCTCCAACTTGTTTTCCACACTAGTTTAGGAGACTAAGTACACACTTGGGTAACTCTTGCTCACTTGGACACCTTCCTATTTTCTCTCCTTGCTTTAAGGGGCCACTCCTACTTTCACTCCTACGTTTTAGGAACCACTCCTATATCTTAGGAATCCTAGGGTTTCTTTTCCTAGCATTACTTCCAAGTCTGTCCGTCACAATTAGCCTTCCAAAACCGTCCTTACCAGTCCAAAGTCTTACCCAAACGTGTCCTACACTCTTACTTACTCTCACGGGGGAAAAGTTGGTGACGATTATTGGACTTGAGCAAGATTTCTCAACTACCTACTCCAACAGGTAAAGGTACTTGGTACGTCTACTAAGAGTGTTTGGAGTGCTATACACGAGCGAGGGTGAAACACTAAGGGAGTGAAGTGAGGACACATTTGCACTATTCTTGTACTACTAACCTTTTGCAGGGCATAAGGAGAGACATGGAGCAAGATCAACAAGCGCCTTCCAAAGACTATTCTCTGTTGTTCACCGCCATGAGGCATGAGCTCAAACGCATTAGTGAGCAACAAATGGAGGAGTTGCACACCCGGTTTGACGAACTCGCCAAGAGTCTCACCCCAGGCTCTCGTTCTGGATCACGCAACCGGAGTAGCCGTGGCCTCAAAGGAACACCCAGTGAGGACTACTCCGCCAGTGAAGATGACGAGCAACCCGAGAAGCCTTGACGGGACACACCTAAGAACGAACTCAAGGGGCTTAAAATTCAAGTCCCCGCATTCAAAGGCAAAAGTGACCCTGAAGCTTACTTGAAGTGGGAAGGCCGTATCGAGATGGTCTTCGACTGCTACGATTACAGTGAGGAACAAAAGGTTAAAATTGCCACCGTGGAGTTCACCGACTACACACTAGTCTGGTGGGACCAATTAAGGACTCATAGGAGGAGGATAGGCGAACCACGGGTCCGGACTTGGCGAGAACTCAAGGCACTGATGCGCAAGCGATTTGTTCCTAGCTACTACAATCGCGATCTCCACTCTAAACTTCAAACTCTCACTCAAGGCAACATGAGTGTGGAAGACTACTACAAAGAGATCGAGATGGCCATGATGAGGGCCAACATTCAAAAGGACAATGAAGCCACGATGGCTAGGTTTCTTAGAGGTCTCAATCCTGACCTTCAAGAAGCCTTGGAGCTCCAACATTACTTGGACATGCACGACCTTCTAGAACTCGCTATTAAGGCCGAGCGGGGGAAGAAACTAAGACGCGGAGTACGTACGTTCCAAACTTCTAACACCACTTCATGGAGGGGCAGCCAACCACGAAGGGCGACCCACGAAGTTGGAAATGCGGCAGCACCAACCTCTTCTAACCGAATCCAAGGTAACACCTCGAACCGCCATTCCTATTCTACCCCTAACAAGGTTTCCGATGCATCCAGGTCCACTTCAAAGGCACCGCATGAGACTCCTAAGACTAGGAGTAAGGACATCAAGTGCTTCAAGTGCCAAGGGTTTGGACATATTCAATCTCAGTGCCCAAACCAACGGGTCATGCTCATCACTCACAATGGCGAAATCGTGTCTGATGATGACGAATGTGAGGAGATGCCCGAACTGGTCGAAGATGACTGCCTAGAAGAGGAGTCAGCTGGGGAGGCTTGCTCGCCTACACGAGGAGAAGTAGGTTGCTTGGTGGCACGGCGAGTGCTAACCGCCCGCGTTAAGGAGGACGAGCAGCTACAACGCGAAAACCTTTTCTACACCCGCTGTAAGATAGGCGACAAGGTGTGTAGTCTCATCATCGACGGTGGGAGTTGCACGAACGTGGCCAGTTTGCTCATGGTTGAGAGTCTAGGACTCCCCACTACCAGGCATCCAAATCCTTACCGCCTCCAATGGCTAAGTGAGGATGGTGAGGTACGAGTCTTCAAACAGGTACGCATTCCCTTTTCAATTGGTACTTACACTGATGAAATCGTGTGCGACGTAGTACCAATGCATGCTACGCATATCATTTTGGGAAGGCCCTGGCAATTTGACAAACACGTCACATTCGATGGAAGAGCAAATAAGTACACACTTTTGCACGATGGCAAACGTAAGGTCCTTACACCTCTCACACCTGCACAAGTTTATGAGGACCAACTACTATTGCAAAGGGAGTGTGAACAAGACCGTCAAAGGAGGAAACTAAAGGCGGTCGACCCTGGTAAAGGCTCCACGTCTACGAGTGAGCCATCAACCAAGGGTCAAGGGAGCACACCTAGGGGTATACATGACAAATCACCTACCGCACCTACCATTAGGAAGCACAACATGATTATTAAGGCTAAAGATGTTAGAAAAGTGGTGAACTCTAATCAGCCTATACTTCTCATGATTTGCAAGCATGTGCTCTTGGATGTTGCTGAGCTCGACAAGGCGTTGCCTGCGAGCATAGTTGCTCTTTTGCAAGAATTTGAGGATGTTTTCCCTGACGAGGTCCCTGATGGCTTACCACCCATTCGGGGAATTGAACACCAAATCGACCTCATTCCTGGAGCACCATTGCCCAACAAACCTGCTTACCGCATGGGCCCTGAGGAGACCAAGGAGCTTCAAAGGCAAGTTGATGGCCTCTTAGGTAAGGGTTGGGTAAAGGAAAGTCTAAGTCCTTGCGCTGTGCCTGTGATACTTGTTCCCAAAAAGGACGGTACTTGGCGCATGTGCACTGACTGTCGGGCTGTGAACGCTATCACTGTCAAATATCGTCATCCCATTCCTAGACTTGATGATATGCTTGATGAACTCGATGGTGCCATTATTTTCACCAAAATAGACTTAAGGAGCGGCTATCATCAAATTCGGATGAAAGAAGGCGACGAGTGGAAAACAGCCTTCAAAACCAAACATGGTCTCTATGAGTGGCTAGTCATGCCTTTTGGCTTAACTAATGCCCCTAGCACCTTCATGCGACTAATGAACCATGTGTTGAGACACTTTATTGGCAAGTTTGTCATTGTTTACTTTGATGACATCCTGATCTATAGTCGTAGTGAGCATGAGCACCTAGAGCATGTGAGAATAGTTCTTGAGACACTTCGACAGGCGCGTCTTTACGCCAACCTCAAGAAGTGCACCTTTTGTACTAACGAGCTTGTGTTTTTAGGCTATGTGGTAAGTTCGCAGGGCATCAAGGTGGACAAATCCAAGATTGAGGCCATCGAGCAATGGCCAACTCCCACATCCGTCCCTGACGTGCGCAGCTTTCTTGGATTGGCGGGCTTTTACCGGCGCTTTGTCAAAGATTTTAGCACCATTGCCGCCCCGTTGACCGCCGTGACAAAGAAGAATGACAAGTTCCACTGGGGAGAGCCACAAGAACAAGCATTTCTCGCCCTCAAGGACACACTCACACGTGCACCTGTGTTAGCATTACCAAATTTTCACAAGACTTTTGAAATTGAATGTGATGCTTCTGGTGTAGGTATTGGAGCGGTCCTCATGCAAGACACGAGGCCTTGTGCCTTTTTTAGTGAGAAACTGGGAGGAGCTGCATTAAACTACCCCACGTACGACAAGGAGTTGTACGCATTAGTGAGGGCCTTGGAGACTTGGCAACACTATCTTCGCCCTCGGGAGTTCGTGATACACACTGATCACGAGTCATTGAAGTACCTCAAGGGACAACCCAAGTTAAGCAAGCGACATGTCAAATGGGTAAGCTTCATTGACACCTTTTCGTATGTCATTAAGTATAAGACTGGCAAAACGAATGTAGTGGCTGATGCATTATCACGTAGACATTCGTTGCTTGCCCTCCTGGATGCCAAGTTACTAGGGTTCGAAATGGTTAAGGAACTCTACACAAATGATCATGACTTTGGTGATATCTATGTTGCTTGTGTTAAGAACCCGCATGGAAAATACTTCTTGCATGATGGATTTCTATTCCATGTAGATAAACTGTGTACCTAATTCTTCCATTCGTGATCTTTTGATTCGAGAGGCACATAGTGGTGGTCTCATGGGCCACTTTGGCATCACCAAAACTCTGGCCATGTTGCAAAAGCACTTTTACTTGCCTCATATGCGTAGAGATGTTGAACGCATGGTTGGTAGATGTTCTACTTGTCACAAGGCAAAGTCTAAGACAAATCCATATGGCTTGTATACCCCATTACCTATCCCTCACCATCCTTGGGTTGATTTGTCTATAGACTTTGTATTAGGATTGCCTAGATCAACAAGGGGTAATGACTCCATCTTTGTTGTGGTTGATAGATTCTCTAAGATGGCTCATTTTATTCCTTGCCACAAAACTGACGATGCATCTCATATTGCTAATCTGTTCTTCAAAGAAATTGTCCGTCTGCATGGCCTACCTAAAAGTATTGTCAGTGATAGAGATGTGAAATTCTTGAGTTACTTTTGGAAGACTTTGTGGTCCAACCTGGGCACTAGGTTATTATTCTCTACCACTAGTCATCCACAAAGCGATGGACAAACTGAAGTTATCAATCGCACCCTTGGCACTCTACTTCGGACCTTGATTAAAAAGAATCTTAAGACTTGGGAAGAGAGCCTCCCTCATGTTGAATTCGCCTACAATCGAACTGTGCATAGTGCCACACAATACTCCCCCTTTGAGATTGTTTATGGCTTCAACCCCGTAACCTCCCTTGATTTGGTGCCCTTACCTTCCTCTGAGCACATAAGCTTAGATGGGAAAAAGAAAGCTGATTCTGTGCGCAGGTTGCATGACGCCGTGGGAGCAAACATTGAGAAGCGTACGCAGCAATACATCCAGCAAGCCAACAAGCACCGTCGCAAGATGATTTTTGAGCCTGGAGATTGGGTTTGGCTACACTTGAGGAAAGAGCGATTTCCTAAGCAACGCCAAAGCAATTGTCCCCAAGAGGTGATGGACCATTTCGGGTACTCCAAAGAGTCAATGACAACGCATACAAGTTGGAGCTACCTGGGGAGTACAATGTTAGTGCGACCTTCAATGTCGGGGACCTAAGCCCATTTCTTGACGAGGAGGATCCAGATTTGAGGGCAAATCCTTCTCAAGAGGAGGGGACTGATGTGTGCACGAGTCTCGGCCCACGCAATGACCCAGTTCGAGTTCCATTGGGCCCAGTCACACGTGCACGGGCCAAGCTCTTCAAAGAATCACTCCAAGCCCTGGTTCGAGTCGTCCAAGACCAACATGGAGTTCACAAAGATATTGAGGGCTTAGAGAGAGACAATCGAGCCATTTGCACCATGATCCAAGCCCACGAAGACTCAAGTGGGCCTTCAAGAGGACCGGCCCTATAGGGCCTTAGCCTTAGTATTTGATAGATTGGATTAATTTGTCTTCATAGCTCATTAGGCCGGCCCATCTTGAACACCAAGATGGCCGAACTCTTTGCCATTGTTTCCTTAGGTTTTCTTAGTCACTTTAGCCTATAAATAGGCTTGCTTTGTAAGGTTTCATGGGAGTCGTTTTATCAATAAAATTGGTTTATTTCGTTCCTTCTTCTAAGAAGAGAGTTCGAGCACTTTACTTGCTTTGGCAAGGGTTTTTGAGCAATCTTGTGTCTTGTCCTAGATTGTTCTACCGACCTATCCCGTGGAGTAATCACCTTCATTGGAGTCGTCGTCCTACCGTCTTGAATCAAGTCGTGTCGTCCGTTTGATTCTAGATCCCGCAATTCCAAGCGTTGGACATCCTCGCTAGATCCTTGGGCAAACGTGTTACGTGTCTCGAAACGTGTTGATCGAGGAACGTATCACAAAGTCTTGATCACATCTCATGTTGACACTCCGTCAACCACATAAGTACCAAATCCGTAGATACACCACTTTTCTTCGAATCCCGTCACCGTTACACCCTTTTACCGGGCCCGCTCATCAAAGTTTTGATAATATTCGAGTATATTATGGCAATACTGCACGAGTAATGCCGAGCAAGATCTCTCCACTAGATCATACTCTACGAATATCTCATGGTTTGCTAAACTTATCGACCAAGCTCATGCTGGCTCGAATCGCAAAGTTAACCAACGAGTTTGGGCGTCTCCCAAATACGAAGACGAATACGAATACAAATATAAGTCGATGAGCAGCGCTCAAATTGACGATTCCAAATAGGAATCACATATACGAATCACATCCACATTACTATGTACAAGTCGAATATGAATTCACATAGCAAAATACAAATATAATTTCGTTCGAAAGAGAACGAGTGCAGTAAAGTACACACTCGTCTCAAAATTTTAAATTCACATAACGGATAAGAAACAGTTAACCACTTAGCAACAAATTCATGCACTTGACACTCACCAATCGAAACAAGCGAGTAAGTGCGTAAACGAGCCTTTAGGTGTTCCCCTCGAAAGGTCTCCTTGAGCAACTGAGCAAATAGTAATTGTCTATTACACACTATCGCTTAAAACCCCTAATTATCGAGGAAGATTGCACACTTGTACAATCTAAGAAAATTTCATGAAAACGAGCCTTAATTACTCGTAAATCGAGACTCAAAAATGGGGTTTTAAAACACAAGCGAAATCTGATTTTCATCTTTGAAATCAAGTGTAAAACGTTCAAGTAATATCGAAGGAATAAGGAGTACTTGAAAAACTCCATTTCCTTGGAATTCGGAAAATTTCAGTTTTGATACGAGACATTAAAAAAATCGTATCTCACGCTTTACAAGTCGAAAATTGGAAAACTTGGTACCGTTAGAGAACTTGGTACTAAAAGTTCCTAGAATACACTTTTCTAAGATTCCAAATGGAGAACATTCAAAAATAAGCTCAAAGTCGCTGTTTTGGTTCATAAGGCAGATTTAAGTTGATTTTTGGCCAACTTTGAAAATTCGGCAAAATTCACTTGATTGGAACTAGCCTTTGAAATTTGGAACTCTATTAGAGTTACAATCCAAGTTTATAACAAAACAAGCGGAACAAGAAACGGAGTTTTGAGCACTAAGATATAGCAACTCAAATTTACCAAAATTCCCTTGTAAAACAAGGGTTTTCCAAACTCGGGTCATGAATTTTGGTAATTTATTTGAGTCATGAAACGGCCTCGGAATAACACCATAATTAGTAGTATAATACTACCATATAAGAGTTATCCCTCTACCAAATTTCATGGAGAAATAACTTCGGAAAGGTAGTCAACCAAACAACCAAAGTTTTAAAAAATCCCAAGGCAAAACTGCCTTGAGCTTTTTGTTTTCCATTCCAAACATTTGGTCAAGGAAAATCCTTCAAACATGGTTCATTTGTGTAGGAAAAGCATAAGGAACATTCATGGTATATTTGATAAGTGTTTTAACTCCAAGAAACTCAATTGGCTAGTCCACACCAAGTCTAGCATCAATTCTGCCCAAAATTTAGGGTTTTCAAGAACATGGCAGGTTCCGTATTTGATCACAAATCACTCAATTCAACTCGGAATTAAGCATGGTTGGTGGCGTTGGAAAATACATTCATAAAACTATAATTTCACAGAAGAAATCATTCTGAGATTCAGCACACAACTAGTTCAAATTCGAGCCTCAAGTTGTAACTTCTGAACTTCGTTCCAGAAAAATAGAGAAACAGGACAGTCATCTTTAAATGGTTGGTACGGAATACTCAGGTGGAATTAGGGGGTGCATTTTATACCGTTGGAAAGATAGGAATGTCTAGTTTCAAATTCCACTGACGGAACTTGATTTCGACTTCGGAGTACAGAGTTATGGATGAAACAAAAAGGCTGTCTGAGCATTACGGGAAAAATTTTCCAGGTTTGCTAGTTTTGCGAGATTAATCCATTTGACCAACCAAACCTCAATATTTTTCGATGAAACTTTGTACACCAACTAGACAACATATAAACATCATATACAAGCCATTAAAACCTCAAAATTCCGCAAAAGAGGCACGATCATAACAGGGGCAGAATTGGAAACTTTACATCCATGCACTCCTTGAAGTTTATACTAGCTATGCACCATTAATCTACCAATTTAAGCACTAAATCAACATTAAATCCATCATCAAACATCATATCAGCCATCAACCCAAGAGTGGGAGTTCATAGAGCCCACTCACCAATTTTCTAACAATTTAAAGCTGCCCATGAGAATCCAAGAGCTCATAAGTGTAATCTATCTTCCATAAATCAAGAATTAAGTGGTTGATCATTACTTACTTTCTTAGAGAGCCAAGACAAGTATTTCGATCACTTTGAGCTGGAGAAAAACCGTGAGAGGCAGCTCCTTTCCTAGCTTATCTTGATCACCAAGTGATTTGAGTGTTGTGTGTAAAATTTGGAGGTAATTTGAGCAAGAAATTGAGGAGAAAGAGTGGAGGAATTTTCTGGTCTTGTTCTTCCTTTGTTGCTCGGCTGTTTGAGAGTATGAGAGGAAGGAAATTATGATGTTATTAGCTTCTAAGGTAGGCTTAAAACTTGTGGCTCAAATTTGCTCAAAGTCGTCCACTAAAATAATGCACATGCGCGTGCGTTTCGTGCTCGATTCCTCTCGAGTTTATTGCATTAGTGCACTAAACCTCTAATGCACTTACATTCATATTATTATTACTCATTCTTAATAGTCCCAAAATAATGGTCGAAGGTTCCTCAATTACTCGCGCGCGTAAAAACGCGTATTTCCAATTTAAGCGCGAGATAGTGAAATTTCTAAGAAGTTCTTATAACGGTAATATAACTAACTAACCTTTGAACATTTATACATAAAAATACCTATTTTAGGACTAATGTACAAATCTCCAATTTTCGAAGCTTATTGTACTTCCAATTCGACTATAATCTCCAAACGCGTATCCACTATTCTCACTTAACGAGATTTCAAAAATTAAATTTTGAAACAAGTCACTTTAAAAATATAATTAAGCTATAGACTAATGTAATTAGGTCTAAATAGGCTAGAAAATAATATTCGGAGTAAATGGGTAATTAAATATTTAAATAAGCTCGAAATGGAATTTAAAATAATAAATTTTGCGAGTCCTCACGTGAGTCGAGTTTTAACTCCTCAAATTTCAAATTAACTTTTCTTAATCTACTATTGATCATTCTTACTTATCCAAAATTTAATACACTCTCGATTCAAATATAGCCTCGAAAAATGTGTACTCGTTGTTCCAAACTAAACTAGTTTTCGAAAAGTAAATTTTCTAACAAAACGCTTTAAAACATAAGAGAGGCGTTTTTCCATATAAGTGGATTTTAAGTAGTCGAATTAAATAATTCGGAGAAAATGAGTGAATAACTATTTAAATAAACTAGTAATATATGACGAAAATAAGAAAATTTTCGGATCCTCACAGTTCACGCGTTAGATCATGTTTGCATGACAATCACTACATTTCATGCATATTTTCTACTTTTTAAAATCTTTATCATTTCACATGATATTTCCTCTATATGTATATCCCGTATCCCTATGTGCGAAACATGACATTTAGACTTGCATTCCATTTAAGAAAAATTAGAAATAGGTTAATTCATTTGCTTGATTAGGTTAGGAAGCTACCTTTCAAATATGGAAAATGGGCGAGTATGGCTTCTTAGCCTTAGCACGCTCGTATCTCCTCTATAAAAAGGAAAATTGAATCACGAATCTTAGTTCCTCGTACCCGTTATATTGCATTCCTCTTTTTTAGGTCACATATACTTATATATTATAATTTTTCTTTTCTTCGAGTCTCACTCTTTGCATATTCGTGACCTCTTCTAAGAATCATTTTGGGCATCACAATTAATGTGATTCACACCAATTAAACTCTGAAGAGATATTCTAACCATCCCGATATTCATTTGGTCTAGGTTTACATTCATATAGTAACATCAAAATGTGATAAGTTTTATAGGTTAAATTAAGAAAATTTTCGACTAAATCAAGCAACTAGTTTTGACTAGGTTGAAAGGGTGCCTTAGATCAAATCTTTGCCTTCCCTTTTTCAACCGTGACTCCCGAACTTTTTTCTCTCTTGTTTTCAAAGACCTGGAGTCGCTTAAAAAGGGTTTTACCTATTTTTTATTAAAAATACTTTTTTGGGTGACTTGGTACACCTTAATTCAATACCAAGTGACGACTCCTATCTTTTCTAAAAGACCCTTTTTAGACTATTATTTTGGGCCAAAACCGTCGCACTTTTTAAGTCCCATTTTAGGCCCTCTTTTTCTTTTATTTTTCGAAGACTCATTTTTCCATTCGCTCAAAATTGATCAAAAATTCATTTTTTATAATTTGTAATTTTATTTTTCAAAAAATGGGGCGCGACAATATAATTTAACTTAAACAACTAACAATCTAAAATGAAAGTAGTCCAGAAAAATGTAGACATTCTTTTCCTTCAATGTTTATGGGATATAGAGCATAACGCAATTTAAAATAAATTAATCTATTTATTAGAAAATATGGACACATGTTGAAATCAAGACTTATATAATAGTTATAAAAGTGAAAAAGATAGCGAAGTTTATTAGAAAATCAAGTGTACCCTGGTACAATAAACAAGCAAAATTCAAAGAAATAAAGTATTTTGCATATATCACAGGATTTGGTTTGAATGACATCATAATAGCAATCACATAGTTTCCTATGGTCTTAATAAAAAATAAGAATTAAAAAAACATAGTAAACCCTCAAGTTTCTAATTTTATAATATGGAAAAAATGACTCTGGTATGGAGGATTAGATATGGCCTAATGAACTCCCCCTTCTTCTCTTATTAATGAATATGAGCTTGTCCACTAAAGCAGCCATTGCACCATAAAGATTTATGATTCAGCTAAAACTAATGAAACCATCCAAGAGTAGGTAAAGCACTTATAATAAGAAACACTTAGAACATAGAGGAGTTTTAAGCAAATTAATGAAAATTTGTAATAATATACTGATAGTGATGGAAAACATAATGGTGTAAAAGAAAAAAAATTGTAAGCAAAGATTATTTAATAGAAATATAATGGAATAAAAGTAAAAAGGATAAAACCAAGAAAAACTGAATGATAGTGATGATAAAATAGCAAGAGCGAAGCAGAGAAAAGTATTATGCAAAAGATCCTGAGCGCATACTATAAAAATCTCAACAAAATGAAAAGAAATTATAAAATAGGGAAAATGGAGAGAGATTGAAAAGCAAGAATTGGAGGGGAAGTGAGAGAAGCAGACAACCTTGTTGTGTCAATGAGAAAGAGATAGAAAAGGAGTAATTGACGGATAATGGGTCCAACAAAATCAATGAGAATATATGGGATTGACTAATTGAGGGTAATGCTAGTATTTACATAAATATTGCTTTGGCAAGATGTTTATGGCTATGATAGTATCCCCAGCCACCATATCACCCTTAATAATTAAAGCACCTAGTCTATGCCAACTCCTATTCTTGGATAAGGAAATGATTAATTATTAAAACATTGAGCATGAATCACATTAATTTATTTCCCAAAAAAAAAAAAAGAATCAAGAGTTGACTTAAAGATTGAGCATCAATCACAATAATTTATTTTACAAAAAATAAAACAAAAAAGAATCAGGAGTTGACTTTGCGAATACATTGTAACATTATTGTGTATTGTTGGATGAATAGCTAGCAATATTGCCAGTGCAATGTATGTCCACAAACAAAGAATCCTTAATATGAAAACAAGGATTATGCCACTTGAAAAGGCTTTAGGCACCTTAATATTACATTCAGGTTAAAAGCATTAAACCCCCTGAACTTTATGCTCAATGACACTTTGCCCCCCTCAACTCAATAAATAGGCACTTTCCCCCTTATTTTTATATTTTAGGACAAAAGTACTCCTTCCATATTAATTATTACTAGTGCTAAAGGCACACCCAATATGTGTGTAGTTTAGAAATAATTATTAATTTTTATGAATATATTAATTTGATTTTTACAAAACTAAATTTTATATAAATTCTTCATAAAAATTGCAATTTATTAGTATTTTTCTTTAATATAGTTATAGTTAATTTTGTAATTAGAATATTTAAGGGAGTTATGGAAGAGTATATTAGCAAATGTGATCAGGTGGTTAGTGTGATTATAGACAAAATATTCCAAAACCTAAATGCAAACAAGAAGATGAAAAATCTAAGTATTCCCTTTCACAGTTACAAATGCATGGTAATAGTCAACTAAATGTTATTTTCAAGCTAAATTTTAGAGTTTTTGTAGATCGGTTAATAAACATCAAGAAGTGACAACTCTCTGGCCGAAAAAAGAATTTTAGGGTTTCGTCATTTCCTTTATGGCGACCACTTCTTCGGATGACGTTAGTAGACCTTCAAGGAAGACCTTTGCCTCGACATCCGCTCTTCCTGACCTTGGCTCACTTGGAGTTCATTGGGGATAGCCGAATCTTGTGGTGTCGAAGTAGGACCTATTGACACTGGCTGAACCATATAAGAATGTTCTGATTGGTAGATTTGCATATAGCAGACCTCCTATGGAAGCTATCCAAATATTTTTCGTTGCTCTGGATTTGAAGGGAACCTGCTAGTAGGTTTGTTGGATGCTAAACATGTGCTTATACGACCTTCAGTTGAGAAGGATTACACCAGAATTTTTCTTCATCGAATATGGTTCATACAGAATTCACTGATGACGGTGTCGAAATGGACGATCGATTTCAAAAGTTAACCAAGAGCCTTCCATTGCTCTAGTATGGGTGCTAATGCTAGGGCTGCCACTACCTTTTTTTGACAGGAAATATCTGTTTAAACTTGGTTCGCTGATTGGAAAACCATTGCAAGTGGATTAAGCAACTTTGACCCTAAAGCGCCCCTCTGTGGCTCGTCTGCTGGTCGAGATTGATAATGCAAAAAGCCCAATGCATCATATTTGGATAAGGGATGAAGATGGCAGTCACTGGCAAAGAATTGAGTATGAGAATTGGCCGAACTTTTGCAACTTCTACGAGAAGATTGGTCATTCGAAAAGCAAATGTTACAGGAAATACCTAGAGTTCAAAACTGTTCGACAAATTGTTGAGGGGAGAAAACTAGTATCACAAGTGTATAAGCTGAAACCCCAAGCAGATAAAGGGAAAAGGTGGCTTTAACTCCAACAAACAACACAGGGTTATTGGTAACAGAACCAACAATGATGGTGAACCAGTCACATGCCTTAAGGACATCTGCCATTAGGGGTAGGGATCCCCCCTCTTTGCTACCTCCCAAGGGTACATTTGCGGGGTTGTCGAGTGTGGCCCCAAGCCAGGAGCAAGTGACTGATAAATCAGCATCAAGGCTGGGCTATGATGAAGCTATTGCTCAAATGGAGCGGCATGGCTCTAGGGGGATGAGTGGTGACGATAAAAATGGAGCAACGGATGATCGTCCTGTTTATGAGGATGAACTAGAACCAATTCTTATGTCTAACAAATTTGCAGTGTTGGGATTATTAGAGATGGAGTCACTGGATGATGTGCATCCTCCGGGTAGTAGTCATTCTATAGATGATCACTCTTTATCACTTTCTCTGTGAGTTAAACTAGTGCGTCGCACGAAATCATTGGAGAGAGTTCAGGGTGCTAGTGCTCTATTACAAGTGCTCAAGCCACTCCAAACTTGTATGAACCAACACCTGCAGCGAGTAAACTTGCTTGATGAACACCTTCCGAGTGGCGCAGTTATTGATTTAAGGGATGTAGAGCTCCTTAACAATTTATCAAAAAAACTAGGTCAACCTATTGACTACAACAAAAAATTGCAGCAACTTCTGTCTCAAGCTAGGGCCTGTTTATGTATC
Organism: Coffea eugenioides; assembly: GCF_003713205.1. Taxonomy (NCBI): domain Eukaryota; kingdom Viridiplantae; phylum Streptophyta; class Magnoliopsida; order Gentianales; family Rubiaceae; genus Coffea; species Coffea eugenioides. The sequence goes on from NC_040039.1 coordinate 26,592,686, forward strand.
GATGATTAAGTCATTTAATATGCTTGTGTGGAACATACGGGGAGTGTCTCAGCTAGATTCCCAAAGACTTCTTCATAGATTGTGCCATCAAAATCAGGATCGTGTGATTGTTTTGTTGGAACCTATGAGGAATATGAAACGCTTAGAGTCTATTTGCCATTTTCTGCATTACACTCGAGCTCAATCTTTTTTGGAAGGTAAGGTCAGGGTCTTCTGGAATGAGGAGTTTCCTATTGGCTTTCAAGAAAGAGGCGATCAGTTGGTACATATGTCAATGAACTGGGTTGGTTTTCCATTTCCTTTTCATCGATATATGCAAAGTGCACAAGGTTGAGTAAACGTGATTTATGGGGAGCTATGAGAGAGGTGAGTAATCAGTTCTTGGGACCATGGATGGTGGCGGGTAATTTCAATGTAATCCCTAAAACTAGTGAGCTGTCTAGGGGGGCTCCTCCTAATGAACGTAACATGGAGGAGTTTAATGAGACCATGTTTAATTGTGGTTTGGTTGAAGTAGACTTCGATGGCTCGCCTTTCACATGGACTAATGGAGCTGTATGGCAGCATTTAGATAGGGTGTTAGTTAGTGAAGCATGGTTGAATCTGTTTGGGATAACCACAGTGTCTCACTTGGTTCATGGTAGATGGGATCATGTCTCGTTACTAATTTGGTGTGGGCAAAGTCAGTAGCAGGGCTCTTCATTGCGGTTTCTCAATGTTTGGGGGAAGCAGCCGTCTTTCTTAGATGTGGTGTGAGAAGCTTGGCAAGAACTAGTACATATAGGGGAATGATTGGCTTTTACAAAAAATTGTTGAACACCAAAACGAAACTTCGACAGTGGAATTTTTAGTGCTTTGGTAATATATCTCAATCTATGAAGAATGCCAAGGAGAATCTACAACAATGTGAGACTGAGTTTCAGGTATGATAAGATAATGAGTCTAAGATCAAGTTAGAGGAAGCTAGGGCATCACTTATGCGGGCTTTGGTTGTTGAGTGCAAATTTTGGAGGCAAAAATTAGCTATAAATAGATCCATGTAGGTGATACGAATACGAGATTTTTGCATTTTGTGGTCAAGCAGAGGCAGAGTGCTAATTTTATTTCTCGTATTAAAGGGGATAATGGACAATGGGTTGAGGATGAGGTAGGAATTAAGGATTCGGCTACCCAATCCTTTTCTGGGTTATTTTCATCGGAGTAGAAAGGAAGGACTACCCTTGTATTGAATTTCTCACTCCCTATGTTGACCCAGGAGAAGAATGAGCTGCTAGAAAAATTACCGACGATGGTGGAATTAAAGGAAGTCATATTCTCCATGTCACCAGATAGCGCTCCGGGTCCAGATGGTTTTGGGGCCGGCTTTTACCAACAGTGTTGGTCGATTATCAACATGAATTTGCTGTAGGCTGTTCAAGAGTTCTTTAGAGGGGGTAATCAACCGAGGGGTTTCTTGAGTGCACTCATAGTCCTTATTCCGAAGGTCCTTGGGGCGTCCCAATAGTGGGAGTTCCGTCCCATTAGTCTATGCAACATGAGTTCAAAGATTATTTCCAAACTTCTAGCTAATCGTATCAGTGGGCTGCTACCCAAGTTGATTTTGCCTTAGTAGACAGGATTTGTACCAAGAAGGGGCTTTGCTGATAATATTTTGCTTGGCCAAGAAATGGTGCTAGACCTAGATAGGAGGCTAAGTTCACCAAATTTATTGCTCAAACTAGATATGGAAAAGGCATACGATCGGGTGGAATGGAGTTTTTTAATTTTTATGTTGCATCAGTTTGGCTTTCAGGAGTGGGTGGTGGATTTAACATTCTAAACCTTTTCTAATAATTGGTTCTCGGTGTTGATTAATGGGTCCCCGGTGGGATTCTTTAAGTCTGCAAGGGGTGTTATATAGGGCGACCCGTTGTCTTCGGCACTATTTTATTAGTGGCTGAATTTTTGGGTCAAGGGCTACATCATCTATTCTGTCAGGGGGAGAGTTGCTTTTATGCATCTACGAGTTCTAGAATTCCCTACCTAGCCTTCGAGGATGACATATTGATTTTTACATAGTGTTCCGATGATTGCCTGGATGCACAAAAAAGTTTTCTTGATTATTATCAAGCATATTTAGGACAAAAGGTTAATCCTAGGAAAAGTTCATTGATTATCTCTTCTCAAGCATTGGAGGATCAATATGCATTGGTGAGTTCTAAGTTACAATTTTCAAGTCAAGGTTTGCCTTTAACTTATCTTGGGACACCAATTTCTAGGAAAAGGGGCACATTTTTGTTGTTTGGCACCATTATTTCCTATATGAGGGAGAGGTTGTTCCATTGGAGTTCGAGATTGCTATCCTTCAGGGAAAAATTGGTACTGATTCGACACATGCTCATTTCAATCCCTATATACCTATTATAGGTGCTCCATCCTTCGAAAGAAGTCCTTCTAAGGTTGGGCAGAATTTGTAATTCCTTTTTATGGGATAAATCTTTCAAGCTAAAGAGTATTCATTGGATATCTTGGGAGAATTTGTGTTTTCCCAAAAAGGAGGGGGGTCTAGGGTTTCGGTCCTTTGCAGATATGAGCTCAGCTTTTGCCTGCAAGTTGTGGTGGAGCTTGCAGAAAAATGACTCAATTTAGGTGGATTTCATACAAGTTAAGTACATTAAGGGGAATCATCGATCCAGGGTTTAGGTAAGTAGACCTCCTGTGTCTTGGAGGCATTTGGAACATATCAGGGAGATAGCGATAATCACCATTATGTGTGGGCAAGGGTTTTGTTGACTTCTGGTATGACCATTGGATTTTTGACTTACAGCTTGCGAATTTGGTTCCTATCATGAACCCTCAACATATGTTGCTAGCAGAGTTTCATGATAATGGAGGCTGGAAGGTTGTGCGATTTCATCAAATTTAGGAAGTCCACTTGTATCCAAACTAGGAGGATTGCATGGTATGGTTGGGTTCTGCGTCAGGGTGTTTTTTAGTTAAGGCTATGTGGGAATCTATTAGGCATAAGCGTAGCATCTCACATGTGGCCAAATTTATTTGGAGTGGCAGTGTCCCCTCTCAAGATGTCCTTTTTCGCATGGAAGCTGATCTGGGGACTGATTCCATTGGATATGGTTTTGAAGAAGCGAGATTTTTCTTTGGGATCTTGATGCTCTTGCTGTTTTATGATGGAAGAGTCCTTAATGCATGTGTTTATGACTAGTCCTGTAGCGTAGGAGGTGTGGTGTCACTTTCAAAGGAGATTCAGTATTTTGGATAGCCCATGTTCCTCTATTTCAACCACACTTCTTCTTCTCTGGTATCACTGGGTCACATAAGAATGATTAGTTGTGGTTCTTATGGAAGAGGAAAAATAAGAGTCGGTTTGAAGGACTTCTATTTCAAGCATGAGACGTTTTCATGGTTGAGCAGTTTGTTGAACAATTGGGGGTGGCCAAAGTGTTATCAGTGAACAGTTTTAGGGTGACCTGGATGATCCATGGTCCCGATGGGTTATAGCTTTGAAGTAGAAGCGTAGAGGGATTGTAATGGCTTGGAGGTGATCTCCATTACACTGGTTCACCCTAAATACGGACACAAGTGTTTCTCAGGGACGTGCTTATGGGAGGGCTTGTTGAGAGATTTTGATGGCAGGTTAATCTTTGCATTCTACAAGGAGTTTGGGAGATGGATGTGCTATCGATAGAAAGTTTTTCGCTATTGCATGGACTTCAGCGGTGTTCAGAGGAACTCAAGGGGCGGTTGTTGGTACAAGTAGTCTCAGAAAAGTCTAGTTGGCTTGCTTACATCAGGAATGGTAGCCAAGTGGCCGCTCTGCAGCATACATAAAAGGATACGGGCACTGTTAGTCTTCTATTTAGCTTCGATTGAGCATATATTTAGGGAAGCTAAATCCTTGTCTAATATGTTGACAAATTTGCGGCTTCCTTTGAAGTTTTTTTGCACTTCATATGACCAACTTTCTGGGAGGATTCGTGCATCTTTGAATCTAGATTGTCGAGAGTTTTGCTCAATACGTATGCAGGTTTTCAAGGAGTAATTTCTCAGTTGTATTCAAGGGTGTAGCTCTTTTAATTTCTTAAACTCATTGTATCTTTGTTGATTATTAATAAAATGAGGGACTAGCATCCCCACCCAGTAGATGGGCTTTGCTAAAAAAAAAAAAAGTGGTTAGAGTAAAAATTGTTTTTTAAGGGCAAAATTGAAAGTTTAGAAAATGACTCAAAATGTTTACCTTAATTGCCACCTCTATCCCTTAATTATTGCATAGATAAAGATTTTATTTCCCTTTTACACTTGTCATTTTCCTTTATATTTTTAAATTTTCCTCCATTCCCTCATGTGATCAACTATTTTCTTCTCTTTGCTATTATCATTTATATATTAATTTTAATCTTCTTAAAATTATTCTTTATTTATTTCTATCTTTTTTGCTCTTTAGTAAGGTAATAATTATCTTAAAGTCTATGCTATAACAAAGTATATTATCTATTTGAATAGACTATTTCATATATTATTTAAATCAATGCATCTAGAGTTTAGAATAAATTAATTTCTAATGACATCAGTAACAAATTCAAATCATAATAACATAGAGGTTAATAAACAATACATAAAAATTAAATAAAAATATTAGATAATTATTTTTGGGATATACTTTCCAATATTAAGTAATGTAAAGTTCTAGTTTGCTAATACCTTTTTAAATAGTCAAATTTTTAATAATATACACTATACAATTTTTTATGTAAAAAATAATAATGTAAATAAATAAAATTGTTAATAAAAACTAATATACACACATATATTAGTTTTTTAAGCTATATAGTTTGACTTGAATTTTCTAATAATGTAAATAAATAAAATAAGAATGAAACTATAAGTAAAAGATAATTACAATATTATAATAATCAGACAATTAGTAATGCTAGTACGAAAATGAAACAAAATAGTGATATAAAAGAAGCAAAAAAGATAGAAAATAGTAAAAGAAGAAGAAATAAAAAAATAAAAGAAAGTAGTGAAAAGAAAAATAAGTGAATGAATGAACAAAAAATATATAGAATAAAATAGTAAGGGCATTTTTATCTTAAAATATCAAATAGAGGAGCAAAGTGTTTATTTAATGAGTTTAGAAGGGAAAAGTGCAACTAAAGATAAAATTGAAAAAGTTTTTGTGCATTTAACCCTATAACATTCATACGAAACTGGGGTCTTTTACCACATCCAATCCCTTAATACTTTATAAGAGATATTAAATCTTCTATGTAGATTCATAAAGCAAAAGAGGATGATGATAATAATAACTAAAAGAATTGCTAATGGTAATAACCAAGGGTACAATAATAATAACCAACTAACAAGATTAGTTATCAAGGGTATGATAATAATTATCAAGTGTACAATAATAATAACCAAAACAACAAGATTATAAACTATAAATCTTGTAAAGTTTCATGATTGAACTCATTTCATTTGTAAATCGCCCAAGTTACTTGTTGTTGAAATCACTTGGGCGACTTGTGATTCTGATCGATCAAGTGCTAAGCAAGTCTTTTCATAAGTCTTGCATAACGAAGTCCACAAGCATTGCAAAGTGTCTGAAATAGAAAAAATGTAAAATTTTAGCTCCTTAATCACAATAAAACAATAATAAGAACTGCAATCTAATTTCTAGCTTATTGACATGATTGGATTTTTGTACTTCAAAAAGAAATTATATAGGAAATTTAGCAACATATGAGGAGAACACAATAAATTCTTAATTAGTATATATAAATTTTGAATGCCCATCCTAAGAAAAAAGAACTATATAAAATAGTAATTGTTTTTATTTTTCTCAGAAAAATTACTTCTATCATATGTTTCAAGTGATAGAATTAAAAGAACCAATTATTATAATAAAAGTTGTTCATAGCCCAGAATTATAAACGTTATCGTATCATCTAAATTCTAAAGAGTTAGAAGTCAACTCAGTCATTATACTGAAAACAAAGGTACAACATTTACTAATTGCTAATTTTGTTTATTCTAATTTGATGAGAAAGATTATGAAATAGATAACCCCAAATCAAATTGTATTATGATATATCTGAACTTTAATGGAAAAATGATAGCCAACATAAATTAGTTGCTTTAATATGAACTTCCAAAAATATATGCAACTATAATATGAAATGCTTAATAGATATTTTTAGACACCTGTTTTCCTTAGAAACTACATTAAGTACCAATGTTAGTCAAAATATTAGTTAGGCCTTTCGTAAGAATCTGAACAGAATTTTCTTTTCTTTTCCTTTCTTCAATATATTGAATAAATGAGCACCAAAACTACCAAAGGGATGTTTAATTTTTTTTTAAATGAACTGTGTGCTAACTAAATCTAGTTAAAAGTTCTATAATATCTATTGAGGAAATAGTTTAGCTTTTTATTTGCGTATAGTTGATTCTTGAATTCATGCATATCAAAAGTCATGCTTATTTAGAGACCTTCCATACAAATATAGGTTGAAACTTTTGATTTGAGTCTTTAAAAAATAAAGAAAAAGAAACTTTCCAAGAAATTAGTAATATTATCAATTAATGTTAGAACTATTAACTTCATTTGTAGGACATGAAGCTAAGTATAGAAAACTACATCAAGATGTGACTTTAGCAATTTAATTATTCAAATTAATTATCTATAAGAAGATCAAAATTTTGGTCCTATTTAGAATTTGAAGAAAATACATACTTGCGGACCATGAGGTCCTTTCCTCCATAGTGGAGTGTCATCACTTCCACAAGCAATGCATTTCTTTTGGATTTCCCTTGAACTGCCTGCGTCATTTGATCCAGAAATGCTAAAAACCTTGTTAGATGCATTCTCTTCACCACCTCGCTTTAACCGATTTCCTTTTGTCTATATAAGTAAGAATCAAAAGTTATTGCTTTTTCAAACAACCAAAACAATAACAAAATATGAAGAGAATTTTCTTCTTTGTATTAGAATGTCTAATTGATAAGATGACAATGGCAATTAAATAATTAAGTGCACGATGAAACAACTATAAAAGAAGCACCCTTCTGTCTAGTGCATTACTTGTTATCAGCAATAATTAGATGTGAATCTTTAAAAAAATGAACATCACCATCCAACATGTCTTTAGGTACTTCACCATTATGTAATCCTTTACAAATTTTGGTGAATATCATGAATCAAAGTTCCTTTTTTCATAATGGAGTAAGGAAATATACATTGTATCCATATCATAAGTTTGCAGTATTACTACATAACACAATTTTATGCCTAGTACATAGTTGAGGAACAATGAGAAAGCTTTGGTCTTGTTATGTATGGATTAATAAAAGATTTCCTTTCAATGATTAGTTTTCCTTTCCAAGACATTCAACTTTTTCTCATGTATATATTTCTATCTTAAGCGTGATACAATATATGGTAATAGTATCTTTTTATGTTCACACTATATGCTACCCATAAGTGTTTTGAAATTTGGACCAGACTAGCAAGTTCCATTGGTTGAACAATGAATCGGCCATAACTCTAGTTTGATTCTATATTTAATCTAGAAGTCAAATAAACCAGTCAAATCTGATTGAACTAGTCAAAATTGGTAAAGAATCGGCCTTTGAACCAAATTTTCACTAAATATTATTTTATCTAACTAATTTAATATTAAGATAAAATCTTAAAATCATTGAATCAGAGTTGAACTGGTTGAACCATAAATCAAAAGTTCAGCTAGTTCACTTGCCAGTGTGGAATTCAAAACATCGGTAGTAATAGCTTTTTATGTTCGCACTATTTGGCAGCAATAACCTTCTTTTTTCAAAGTTTGGTAGCAAGGCATTTGAAAGTGCCTTAAGCTTGATTTGCCTACGACGAAGGTGCCTTGAAACTGAAACATAAAAGATTATTTAAGATTCTTTATATCATGTCCAAAACTATGATATAGACATTACTTTGGTTGGTTTATGTGTGTTTGAGAAAACATGTTGTGACTTTCAGTCAATCCGAGCATAATTATTTATTAGATAAAAGATGCATTGGATAAACTTTTTTCTACTTCGTTTTAAATATGTCTTAAGAACAAAAATCATGTCCTTGATTTACATGAGAGCAAATTCTATTTTTCAACCAATCCCCAGTTTGGTAGCAACATCCATTGATTGTTTGTTCCCACACAACATATTCTTCACTATTCCATCCATTTTGGACTAAAAATGAAAAGCAATAAGAATGCTTTAGTGTAGTTCAACCTTTCATCCAAAACCTAGTTTTGAAGGAAAAACTACTATGCTTGTTAGTATCCTTTTACCAGGAAAATAGAGAGATTTTTTTCACCCTTCCACCCCCTCTCCATACCCTTTTTACCCCCAACTCCCAATCACAAGATTTGAACCCTAAACCTAACAATGAAAAAGATTCCAAGAGCGCTCCCTTGATTATTGGGAAAAAAGATTATTAGTTTTCCTATATATCTTTTATTAGAAATCACAATTTGAAGAACAAAGAACTTTAAGCTATTGTTGTGCAACCTCAATCAAATAATGCAACCTTACTAGTAAAGTACCATGTAGGAATATATAATTATAACAGTTTGAAGCATTGTTCGCAATATCCATCTTTGTTAATTCCTGACTTGACAATATAATTAATTGGAAATAAACTGATCAAAAGGGAATACATTCGTAAAAGGTTTCAGAACTAGCAAGACAAATTCCTGAATATACAATTATAAGGTTTACGTTTAAATATAGTGCAAAGATCACACTGTATTCTATGCAAATCACACAGGAAAAATTAGTTAAACATAGCCATGCCCAAACATATATAATAATTTTAGAATGCCACTCATTACATCTTTCCTTGCCTCCAACTGTGGGGGTATGTGTCAACCTGGATGCCCTAACTGATATGAGGCTTGGCAAACAATTTTTGAGGGTCATATGCATGATGTAAGTTGATCCTTACATATGACATTGTTTGTGATGAGTTTTGAAGTTTTGATTCGATATATATAGTAATGTAAACCTAACAGAAAATATCGCATACATGTATGTCTCCTTTTTTTTAACTACGTAGTATGTATTAAAATGATATCTTTAAAGCAATATAAATATTCAACGTTCAATAATAGAAGTATTTAATGCAGTGTATGGTAGATCAACTTTTGGAATTGAGATAAAATTTTTCAATTTGCAACCAAATAAGTGCTTATGAACATGCTTCCCTTAACTAAATGCTTCCCTTTTCCTCGTATCTAAATTCAGTCTTAATTCCTTATAAAGGAACACGTGTTAGTATCTAATGAAAATCATTTAAACATACTTTCCTTAGAACATCTTTCAAACCTAAATTTTGTCATACTTTTGGCACCTTTTCTCATTCACTTGGTGCTAATGCTCATACATTCTTTTTAACAGCCTATATGTGAATATCTTTCTTCTAGAAAGATGCATGAAATCATTAATCATCAAATATCTTGCAAAAGAGTTAAAACACTATTTCATTCATTAGTCATGATTTGTGTTAGACATTCATGTACCACGTGGGCAAGATTGAATCCAAATCCCTCTCATGAGTAAATGCATTATATGCCAAGAGCAAACAATGAGTGGTTAGCCAATTAATCATGGATCAACTATATTCATTTGAATAGTCAAAGGTGGACTATCTTGAAACTTTTAAATGATTTATGTATGAATGTGAAGGGTAATTAAGTAGCTTTTCCCAGACATCTAGTCTTTTTCTTTTTTTCCATATGTAGAAGCATTATAAATTTGTGAAAGTTTACCTAGAAATCTAAAAAACATAATGATCTAAGAAAATGATAAGAGTTGTCATGTTTTTGTCGAAAAATATCTAGAAAACTTACGGCTCATTATCTAGTCAAAGTTCTTTTGGTTTTCAACAATTCTCATGTATATAGATCATGAAATCCAAAAAACAAAGGAAAATGATATGGGGGATTTTTCAATGTCAAAACATATGTAAAATAAGATAGCACTTACATCCTCTTGCTTTTCGATGTCTTGAAATGGAAATCCCAATCGTAGTGTAAGATCAATGTTATCAACAGGAGCACCTATGGTCAAAGTCTTTGAATTCTCCATTGAACTTCAATTAATTACCTATGAATCATTAGAAGAAAAATTAGTTTGGTAACAATAAAAAAATATTTTTAGAGGGATTTTTAAAGTTCATTGACTAATCATTACAAGACAACAATTGATCATTGATCTGTCATTTTTACATTTAACTCGTCAAATCATGATTTGCTTAATAATTCCATCTTGAACTTAAAAAATTCAAAAATTATCTTATCACACAAAAAATTAAAAGAAATTGAGATTCCCATTTGCATCTTTGTTTTTTACTTAGTAATAATAGTGAAAAACTCAAGTACATGGGATTCGGCAAAAATTTACCTTTCTAAGAAGGATAAGTATAGTGGGGTAGTTTATCATAATAAGTTGCTGTCAAGGTATTGACTAGAAGAGAACAAAAGTAGAATGATCCTTCTTATTAACTTTCATAGAAGTACTAAATTGAATTTCCATTACATTGGTTCATGAGAAATACCTGTAATGATCAAGAGAAGGTATACCTGTCAAGAACAATTAGAGTGGGGATTAAAAAAATTGTAAATAGAAGGCAAAAAGATAAGTCAAATCAAGAACACTTGACATAATCAAACTGTATAGAAAAACATTTTCATTAAAGAGGTATATCAAGTAATAACCCTAGTCAATAATAACTAGCAAGTGTTCTATGCAAAATTATCTCTCAAGCCCTTATCTTCACTTTCCCTATCGGAAAGTTTAGATTCTCTTTTAAAACTCAAAAAAAGGCTAAGAACACTCTCACAAGAAAAAATAGTTCAAATATTTTGATATAGTAGAAATGAAATTGATCGTTCTCGAATAGCATCAAGATAAACCAATCATCTATAATGGGACATATATAGTCTGTAATCAAGTAAAGGAAAAGCATTATATATGAATCTATACACTGCATTTTGGATAAAAATAGAGACATAGAAGATGCAAGAATATAGACCTCTGATAGTGTTAGAGATATGAAAAGGTAGAATACATATTTATATAGAAAATTAAAACGCTTCTAGATGATCTACTTACCATAAAAGTTTGCATCAATGAATTTTTATTTTGAAGTAATTTGTAGTTAAAATCAATCCTTTAGCTTATCTCTAATAAGACAATCTAGATTGTACAAAGACAAACTTTTACTGAAAAATTGGCCAGGTATGCAAGGATTAGATTTATTTATTAGGTAGGTGATTTTTAAACTAGCTATTGCAAAAATTGCCCAACAAACCTAATCATCGTATGAAACAGCAAAACATTGAATTGGCGAAATCGTCCATGTACATTCAAATTTTAAGTGCTTGAGCTTTATTACCAAGATTGTTGCCCAATTCAAAATTGAGCAATTAATTTTTTTATTGCAACAAAGTCAGCTTTTGCTGTTTCATTTCAATATTAGTCAGAAGATACATACAATGAAAAGGTTTTTAAATACTAATCTCAATCTCCATCATAATTAGTAACTGTTAGATACATAATCCTTTAATTTTTTATATATAGGCTTGCTCCCAATTTTAGTTAAAAAATGCCACCTAATTTTGTATTTTCATATTAGATTGATCTCTTATAATTGAAAATTATGCTTATTTTTTATTTACATTTGATTTAGAAATTTGCTAAAGCTCATTTTTATGATATTATTTTTCATTTTCTGTTTGGACTTAATACAAATTATTAATTCTTTCCAAATAAAAATGTGATACAATCATCATTTTGTTAGTCAAATATGGTAGCTTTATGCAGTTTCTAAAACTTTTAAACTTTTACCAGCAGTAGCAAAAAAATTGCCATAGGAAATGTTTGAAACGATTGTTTGTATGTTGTGGAAATGGTGGGATAAAATTTTCTGCAATAAACAACAATTAGCACAATAAATTGACTGAGTTTATTAATTTATGTTTTTCAAGAATTTAAGGATTTGACTATAGTGTGATATACCATAATTGCGGTACAAAAGTTGACACATAATTTATATGGTAGCTGACATAGCATAATAGTGTTTTTTTGTTTTTTGAGGAAGCATAATAGTGTTACAAAACATTGCATAGAGATGGATAAGGTAACTGACACAGCACATGAATTAATAAGCCTAATGAAGCTGTGCAGGGATTCAAGCGACCAAGGGGAAAGGGTGTTCGAGCTCGATTTCAATCGAATAGGCAACTCTGGTCAGCGACATCTACCAATAACTCATTCCAGGTTTTGCATCATGATTAATGCAATTTTGTGGAACATTAGAGGGGTGGCTAAAGCCCCAAATCTGCGTAGATTGGTTAAATTAGTACAATTGCATGATTTTAAGTTTGTAGCTATATCTGAGCCAAAAATGCAAGTGTCTAATATCGATTACATTCTATTGCAACTATTGTTTGATTCGGTAGTTGTTAACTTGTCAGAGGACCTTTGGGTATTTTATAATTATCCTTTTGTATGCTCGGTAGTGGGGAACTCTAACCAGTATATTTCTTTGTCTGTCCAACATCCATGGTTACCGAGTCCCTTGATTTTCTCATTTGTCCATGCAAAATGTTCAATGGAGAAATGAAGGGATTTATGGCAGAACTTACTGAGTGACAAACCCAGTGCCCTTCCATGGTGCATTAGGGGTGATTTTAATGTCATAACGGCCCCCATGAAAAACACGGAGGTCGACCTTTTTTAGTGTCTGAAGGAGTGGAGTTTTTGTCTTTCATGGAGGAGGCTGGGGTTTTCAATGCCAGATTCTCGGGACCGAGCTTCACATAGTGCAATAATAGAAGGAGACGAGCTCGAATTTGGAAGAGATTGGATAGATTATTAATCAGTGGAGAATTTTTGGACTTCGCCTCGGCAATTTTTGTAGTCCACCTAGCAAGACATCTGTCTGACCATGCTGTGTTGAAAATCTCTTTTGCATCTAGGTCGGATAACAAGCCGAGGCCATTCAAGTTTTTATATGTATGGACATCAGAACCAGAACTATTGGAAGTGATTCGAAGGGCGTGGGGGTTGGAAGTGCAGGGCTCTCCATTGCAGATTTTGTGTTCTAAAATGTTGGCGACTCGAAGGGCTATTCAACAATGGAATAAGCAGTCCTTTGGGAACATATTTGATGTTGTCAGAGAGGAGGAGGCAAGATTATTGAGAGCCGAGGAAGGCATGGAGAACGATGACTCTGAGGTGGTGCAAGCTGAGCTACATAAGGCCCAAGTGGAGCTTCAAAGGGCATTGTCGATTGAAGAACAATATTGGTGTCAAAAGGCTAGAGTGAAATGGCTGCGTAGTGGGGATCGGAACCCCAAATATTTCCTTGTGGTAGCAAAGGAGGGCGCAAGGTATGATACACAGAGTCAAGAAGTCAGATGGGGTGTGGGCAGAGGAGGATGAAGAGATAGCAAATGCGGCAATTGCGTATTTGCATATTTTTCAAACCTATTTTCTGGGTCTACGAATTCAAATCCGAATATGCTGCTGAATTTAGTTCCTTCAATGATCACGGGGGAGGACAATAAGATCTGAAAAGAGGTGCCTGACATGGAGGAAGTTCGACGAGTGTTGTTCGCAATGGATGGGGAGAGTGCAATTGGATTGGATGGATTTACGGGTAAGTTCTTCATATTTTCTTGGGACATTATTGCTCAAGATGTTCATAGGGTGGTGGTGAGTTTCTTTTGTGGGACGGAGTTACCTCGGTTTATTACTTCCACTACCATTGTGCTGATTCCTAAAATTCAGAATCCCTAAGATTTTTGAAAGTTCAGACCGATTAGCCTATGCAACTTTTTAAATAAATTGTTATCCAAGATATTGGTGGAGCGCGTAGCTTCAATGTTACCAAAAATTATCTCTCCCCAACAGACGGGATTTGTTAAGGGTAGAAACATAACGGAGAATTACTTACTAGCCCAGGAGCTAATAGCGGGTATTGGAAAGAAGTCAAGAGGAAGGAATGTAGCGCTAAAGCTGGACATGGCAAAGGCATATGACTGGATGTCTTGGGTAGAAACATAACGGGAGTTTGGTTTTAGGGAGAGGTTCATTGATATGGTATGGAGATTAATATTGAATGTATGGTTCTCGGTTATCATTAATGGGTCGGCGCATGGTTTCTTTAAGTCTAGTAGGGGTCTACGGCAGGGTGACCCGTTATCCCCCGTGCTATTTGTGATTGGAGCAGAGATGCTGTCAAGAGGTTTAAATAATTTATCGCGGCAATCAGGATTCGTGGGATTTAGAGTCATAATGGGCTGTCCTACTGTGACGCACTTAGCATTTGCAGATGATGTTATAATTTTTACCAATGGCTTTATTGCTGTACTTGGTGCGTATCAGCAGTCTTCGGGGCAACTGGTGAATGCTCAAAAATGTGGATACTTAGTTCATTCGGCATTGCCATCATCTCACAAAAGGGTGATTGAGAGAGTCACGCAGTCCTCTAGACAGGTTTTCCCATTGCGGTATCTAGGCTTTCCTTTATATCTTGGAAGGTGTAAATCATCATATTTTGGGGAAGTACAGTCTATTTTGGATAGAATCTTGTCTTGGAAGACAAATTTTCTGTCTTCGGGGGGAGAAGGGAGGAACAATCCTGATTAAGCATGTTTTGTCATCCAGTGCACTTGCTATCAGCTGCTGTAGTTCCCACCTCTATGTTTAGAAGTGTAGAGAAGGTCTGTGCAAGTTTCTTGTGGGGATCATCCGAGGAAGGAATGAAATTTCAATGGATTAAATGGTCTCATTTATGTCATTCGGTTGAGGAAGGGGGAGTAGGCTTTAGCAGGCTTATTGATGTTTATACATCTTTCTCGTGCAAACTATGGTGGTAATTTCGGACGAGGATCTCACTCTGGACAGACTTCATTCGAGCTAAATATTGTAGGGACCTTCACCTGTGTCAGGTAGAATTGAGTTGATAAGCTTCGGTAACGTGGAGGAGAATGCTAAACATTAGTAGACAAGTGGAGTTGTCTATGGTATGGCTGGTACATCACGGGTCCTGCCACTTTTAGTATGATAATTTGTTGGGGAATGGTGCGTTATTTCTCAAAACGATTGTGAATCCAACCCTCTCCTTTAGGGATTTTGTTACCAATGGGTATTGGGATGTAAATTTGCTCATTCAAGCTATCCCACTGTATCTAATTCCTTCCATTTTGCAACACCCGGCCCCTGAGGGAGGACATGCTGATGAGGTCATATGGAGCTTGACCTCGTCTAGAAAATTCTCATTAGGATCGCCCTTTGATGAGATACGCCAAGGCCAGATCTTTAGTTATTCACTCTTAGATTTGCACCCTTGGATCCCTTTGAAAATTTCCTTCTTCATGTTGTAATTGCTATTGGAGAGGCTGCCATTGCTTGATGTTCTAGGTAAGCCAGGTATACAATTGGCTTCGAAATGTCTATGTTGTCGAGACATGTCAAGCGAGACTTTAGAGCATGTATTTTCAAAAGGACAGGTAGCGAAGGACGTATGGAATTACTTTAACAATATATGTGGTTTAACGTGTTTAGGTTTATCATTGCGAGCCCGTGTAGTTGCTTGGTAGGTGTCTTCGCCCAGATCAGACAAAAGGTGAGTCATTTTCACAATGCTACCAAGCTTCATTTGCTGGCAGATTTGGAGGGCAAGGAATAAAGCATTTTTTGAAGGAATCCCAATGCAACCTACTACTATTTGTCAAGCCATTACTTCAGAGACAAAGTCGATGGTCGAAATTGACTTTAATCAGAGGCTTGAGTTGCACACATTCCCTCAGCTGCATAAGTGGTCCGCTCAACAGGCAAGCGGCTTTAGTTTTCAGTTTGTCCGTTGGAAGGCAAAGGAGATTAGTAGGTTAACGTTGAATATGGACAGGTGCTCCAAGGGTAATTCGGGATTGAGTGGCTGCGGTGGGATCCTACGCGATTATGTAGGGCTGCCTATATTAGCTTTCTCAGCTTTCTTTGGAGAAACATCAAGCTCACATGCAAAAGTGTTGTCCTTGTTAACTGGTCTTTGGGTGTGTGTAGAGAAGGGGTTTACCAATGTTAATATACAATCTGACTCATAGATTTTGGTTGGGATTCTTCAACAGCGCCTTCAATGTCCGTGGCAGATCCGAAGAGAGATAGGGCAGATTTAAAAAATGGTAGAAGATGTGGCGAGATTTACCCACTGCTTCAAAGAGGCCAACAGAGTGGCTGATATTCTAGCTAATATGGTTGTTTCCCATCATCACCATAGTATTATTATCTATGATCATATCAATATGTTCTCAAAGTTGACACGTGGGGAGGTTCGTCTAGATAGGCTAGGTATGCCTTCTATTAGGAGGAAGATGAAGGGGATAGGATATGGCATCTCTTGATGGAAAATCTTGTAATTCCGATTTCTTTACTTCAATAAAAGAATAGTTTTAATTAAAAAAATGAAATAATAAGAGCAAAAGATAAATATATAAATAAAAAGAAGCACATGAATTAATAGGTGCAAATAAATAAATAAATAAATAAGACAAGGAACCTAACTGGCTCTTAAATTTAAAATGTTTAAGTATATTCTTACAATAATTTCGTAGGTATCAAAATTAACTTAACATATTTTAATTGTGGATGAGCTTGAAAGTAATTGTACTAATCATAGATTCTAAGCACATCATTTTACATTATTTCATAATTTCTATGTAGATTGTAAGCATATTATTTTATGTTAAGCCTTAGCCCCTATCAAAAAATAATTGTTTAAACTCTACAATTTGGAGTTCATTAGATAATTCACAAGCTTAAAATTGTACAATGAAATTTTTAGTTTTACATTCAATAGGAAAAAAAATAATAGCATTTAATACTAATTCGTAAAAAATGATTGTGCAAGCATTTATTTAAAACATGTTATATGTGTAGTATTTGAAATTTTAAAAATGATTTAAAGAAATTGATAGCAAGTAAAAAAGAAAATCTTTCATCTAAAGAAATATAAATGGACATTAATATCCTTGAACTGAAGAATATGTTTATATTTTAAAGTTACTTTATTAAACCCCATGAAGATCTTGATCCCTGTCTTTTGATATTTACAAAATAATTGGATAATACTAATTTCTTTTTCATAAGAAATCCTTTCAACTCTGAAATAATTTGATTCAAAGAACAAGAGCAATTGAAAGAAGATAAAGGAAGACGAAAGCTATCGGACGCTTATAAAGACAATACTAGACGTTCGATAAACAGGAAAGATCATATCGGACGCAGAACATCTTCACCGGACGTCCGAAAGAATTGAGATGATCCTTCAAACTCTCTGCCGACAGTTCTAATGACTAGCTGACTTTTCAACTACCTTCTATCCGTTGGAAGCATTAATGAGCACTTTCTTGGTATCATATAAATAGTGCATGGTCAGAAATTTCAAAATAACTTTTGCACATTGAAAATATAAAAGATCAAGAGTAGTTTTAATGAGAAAATACTCTCCAAGGAACATTTGTACTCTTTGTGGTGTACGATTCGTGTAAGTTTTTCATTTGTGAGAAAATACTTCAATAATGTAGATATGTGAGGGTTATCCTGAGGGATTGTAAAACTTCTTAATTTAACCGAATGTAGGTTGGCGCAAGGAGGAAGTGAGCCTTCCTTTGTACACAAGATTGGTCGTATTTCATCAACTTGAAAAAGTTTGTTTTATGAATTGATTTTCGAATTCAAGTGGAGCTTGGTAGTCAATTGATTTACAATTGTTCCCTTTTTATTTATCATCTTGTGAACCTTAATTGTTTATTTCTTCTACTCTCAAATGATATTGCTTATTTATTGATTGATTCATTGTATGATCACTTAGAAAAGAGGGTAAATTTCATATTGAGAAAAAAGTGCCCTTTAACTTAATTAGTTTTTTAATCAAGCTAATTCACCCCCCTCTTAGGTTGTCTTCAGGCCTAACAATTGGTATCAGAATTTAGTTTTCTAGAGATTAAATTCAAGTGATTTAGGAATAAAGATGATAACCAATAATATCATATTTTTTAAAGGACAATCTGTAACTAGACCTCCAATGTTTAATGGGTCAAATTATGTGTGTTGGAAAGAAAGAATGATCATCTTCTTGCAATCGATTGATATTGAATTGTGATTTATTGTTGATGACGGTCCATATGATACCTCAATAGAAGATGAAAATACTCATAAATCTAGAAAAAAAATAAAAAATGAATTGACTGCAGACGATAGAGCTCATCTCACCTTAAATGCAAAAGTTATGAATGTGTTATATAGTGCTTTTAAACTCAAATGAATCTATTAGGGTCAAAAGTTGTATGTCAGCTAAAGACATTTGGGACAAACTGAGAGAAATTCATGAAGGTAATGAGAATATTAGATAACAAAAGAAATCTATCTTAGTTACTAAATATGAGTCGTTTAAGATGGAATCTCATGAATATATTGATAAAATGTATTGTAGATTTAATAATTTTATTAAGAATTTAGAGGTTCTGAAAAAGAAATGCTTCTTAGGAGAGAAAAACAGAAAAATTTTGAATATTTTGTCTAAAGATTGGGAGAGTAAGGTGACTACTATTGAAGAGTCAAAAGATTTGAATTCAATGCCTATTGAATTTCTTATAAACTCTCTAACATCTTATGAGTTGAAACTTAAGGCCAAGGTACAGGAAGAAGAAGATGCAAAAGTAAAAAAAGCATCTCAAGATGAAGATAACTTGGTTTCACTGGATGATGAAGATATGGATGACAATGATCTAGTTTTCATTACAAAAAGGTTCAAGAGAATCCTTAATAAAAGGAAATTCAGAAAAGGATGACCTAGCAATTCGAATTCTAATCAATTCAACATGGCAAGAAACAAGGAAAGCAAGAGGCCAATAAAAAACAAGGTAACAAATACTATGAATGTAGCCAACCTAGACACTACATGAGTGAGTGCCCAATGAAGAGGAAGAAAGAAGAAAAAGTTGAAAGAAAACCAATATTCAACAACTTTCAAATCACATGGAATGAGTGCAATTTCGATGGTGACATTGAAGAGGAAGAAGAATCTGCTCAAATGGCTTTCATGGCTGTTGGTGATGATGAGATAACAATTTATAACCCTTAACTTGTTAGTGATGATGACATTGATGATGATCTTGAATCCTTCATTAAAAAACTGCATAATAGTTTGAAACAATCTTATGCTAAAAACAAGAAATTAAAACAAAAAATTAGTTTTTTTCTTCAGGACAATGCACATCTTTTTCAAGAAAATAAAAAGTTAAAAACTGAAAATAATTACTTGAAAAAGGGTGAGATTGATCTGCAAAATAAGTTTGATAAAAAAATAAGCCTTTGTGAAATGTTCAAAAAGGAATAAGGTGATTTGAAAAGAAGAATGGACAATTTAAATGAGTTGCTCCAATATAAAAAATAAAACTGTTTTTAAGGGAATTGATCAAAGTTTCATCTTGGCACTCATGAGAAAAGTTAAATTTTGATGCAAATAAATATACTATTTATAAGAGAAGACAAATAAGATTTATTAAACATGTTCATGCAAATAACTCGTGAATTATGTATAGCTTTTGTTGTCAAAAAGATCACATGAAAAGTAATTGCTATGTGAGGAAAAACATGAGAAGAGGTATAAAATGCATGTGGATGGTTAGACATGATACTAACTCTCAAGGACCCAAAAGATTAAAGGGTACCAAATATTATTTCTTGAATTTTTGTGTAGTTGAACTTGGTAAATATCATTAAGGAATCAAGGTGGTTCATAGATAGTGGATGTTCAAAACACATGACCGGTGATCCATCACAATTCATCAAGTTCAAACCAAAATCAAGTGGCAAAGTGACATTTGGAGATGATATGAAAGTTAAAACAATTGGAGTAGGAGATGTTGGTAAGAATGGTAAGACTTTTGTTCATAATGTTCTGTTGGTTAACAATTTAAGTTATAACTTGCTAAGTGTTAGTTAATTACGTGATAGAAATTTGTTTGTTTTATTCAAGAATCATGAGTGTTTAGTTCTTGATTCAAAATTTAATATCATTTTCAAAGGAAAAAGATTCAATGACATCTATGTTATGATTCTTGAAAATATCAATTCCTCTAATCTTCAATGTCTTAAAGTTTCAAATGAAAATCCTTGGTTGTGGCATGGAAAGTTTTGTCATTTCAATATGGATTTGTTAAAAGAAATTTCCAAAAAGGATCTTGTTAGAGATTTACCAAAAATTAAGTTTGAAAAAGACAAAATTTGTAATGCTTGTCAATTTGAAAAATAAATCAAAATCTCTTTTAAACCCAAAAAGTGTGTTTCTACTTCAAGATCATTAGAACTTTTATATTTTGATTTGTTCGATCCTACACAAATTACTAGCTTGGGTATAAGAGATATTGTCTAGTCATTATTGATGATTATTTTAGATATACTTGGGTGATTTTTCTTACTCACAAAAATGATACTTTCAAAAATTTTATTTCCCTATTTGCAAAAGTTCAAAATCTGCTTGGTTTGAATATTGTTAAAATTAGAAATGACAATGGTTCGGAATTTAAATTTTGTGACTTTTCGAAATTTTGTGATCACAATAAAATTACACATGAGTTTTCAATTGCAAGAACCCTTCAACAAAATGGCGTTATTAAAAGAAAGAATAAAACTCTTCAAGAAACTGCAAGAACTATGTTAAGTAAATGCAACTTGTCAAAATATTTTTGGACCGACGTCGTAAATACGGCATGCTATGTAATGAATAGAGTTCTTTTAAAACCTATTTTGAACAAAACCTCTTATGAGTTAATTTTTGGTAAAAAACTAATTGTTGGATATTTCAAAATTTTTTGTTGTAAATGCTTTATTTTAAATATCAAGGAGCATCTTGAAAAATTTGATAAGAAAATCGATGAAAGTATTTTCTTAGGTTATTGTGAAAATAAAAGGGGATATAGGGTTTATAATGGAAGAACTCTTGTCATAGAAGAAGCCATACATGTCACATTTGATGAATCTAATGATGATATTTTCAAAAATTGTTGTGAAAATGATGATGTAGATTCAAGAAGAATTCAAGAATCTCACGATTGATGATCAAGAAAATACTCCATTAGAAGAAAAATCAAAGGAAGATAGTTTTCAAGAAAATCAGGTATTAGAAGAAAATGACAAGAATATTGGTACACCTAATGATTTTCAAGAGATTGAAAATTTGTTCAAAATCATCCCAAAGAATTTATTATTGGTGATCCATCCGAAAAGGTAAGAACTCGCTACTCATCTAAATAATTAATGGATAATTTTGTTTTAGACTCGCATTTTAAGCCTAAAAATGTTGATGGTTTGAAATATAAAAATTGGATCTCAGCCATGCAAGAGGAATTAAATTAATTTGAAAAAAATAAAATTTGGATACTAGTTGAAAGGCCTAAAAATCATCCCATTATTGGTACAAAATGGATCTTTAAAAATAAATTGAATGATAAAGGTGAAGTTGTGAGAAATAAAGCTAGACTTGTGGTTAAGGGGTATACTCAAGAAGAAGGAATAGATTTTGATGAAACATTTGCTTCCGTAACTAGACTAGAATCAATTAGAATGTTTCTCGCATTTGCATGTTTCAAGAATTTTAAATTATTTCAAATAGATGTTAAAAGTGCTTTCTTAAATGAATTTATTGATCAAGAGATTTATGTTGATTAACCTCCAGATTTTAAAAATGAGACATATCAAAATCATGTGTTTAAACTTTCAAAAGCTTTGTATGGGTTAAAATAAGTTCCGAGAGTTTGGTATGAACGTTTAAGTGATTTTTTGGTTAAAAATGATTTTAAAAGGGGTATTGTGGATACCACTCTTTTCATTAAACAAAATTCCAATAATCTTCTAATTGTACAAATTTATGTGGATGATATCATTTTCGGTGCTACTAATCAGTGTTTATGAAAGAATTTTTCCAATACTATACAAAATGAGTTTGAGATGAGTATGATGGGAGAGTTAAATTTCTTCCTTGGGTTCTGAGTGGTTCAAACTCAAGAGAGTACATTCATTAATCAAGCAAAGTATACAAAGGAACTTTTCAAAATATTCGGAATGGAGGATTCGAAATAAGTTGGAACGCCTATGTGTACATCTACCAAACTTGACAAAGATGAAGAAGGTACGAAGATTGATGACAAGAAATATAGAGATATGATTGGAAGATTTCTTTATTTAACCACAAGTAGACCCGATATTATGTTTGCCATTTGCTTATGTGCTCATTTCCAATCTTATCCTCAAGAATCTCATTTAATTGCTGTGAAAAGAATTTTTATATATTTAAAGAGAACCTTGAATTATGGTCTTTGGTATCCAAAATGTCATGAATTTGTCTTATGTGATTTTTCGAATGCTGATTTTGGTGGGTGTAGGATAGATAGAAAAAGTATTAGTGGTACATGTCATTTTCTTGGTAATTGTTTTGTATCATGGTTTTTACCAAGAAAATGATTATAAAAATCACAATTTTGTGATCCTTCTTCTACTTCTCTCAAGTGATATTGTTCATTCATTGATTGATTCATTCTGTGATCACTTAGAAAAGAGGGTAAATTTCATATTTAGCAAAAAAGAGCCCATAACTTGATTAGTTTTCTAATCAACCTAATTCACCCCCCTCTTAGGTTGCCTTCGATCCTTACAATTGGTATCAGAACTTAGTCTCTTAGAGATTAAGCTCAATCAGCTTAGGAGTAAAGATGACAACCAACAAAGCCATATTTTTTGAAAGACAATATGTTATTAGACCTCTAATATTTAATGGGTCAAATTATGTGAATTAGAAAGAATGAATGATTATCTTCTTGCAATCGATTGATATTGAATTGTGATTTATTATTAATGAAGGTTCATATGATACCTCTATAGTAGATGAAAACACTCATTGATCTAAATCAAAAACAAGAAATGAATTGACTACAGAGAATAGAAATCATCTCATCTTAAATGCAAAGGTTATGAATGTGTTATACAGTACTTTAGACTCAAATGAATTGAGAGAAATTCATGAAGGTAGTGAAAATGTTAGAGAACAAAAGAAATCTATCTTGGTTACTAAGTATGAGTCATTTAAGATGGAATCACATGAAAATATTGACAAAATATATTGTATATTCAATGATCTCATTAAGGATTTAGAAGTGTTGAAAAAGAAATACTCCTTAGGAGAGAAAAACAGAAAAATCTTCAATGTTTTATCTAAAGATTGGGAAAATAAAGTGACTGTTATTAAAGAGGCTAAAGATTTGAATACTATGCCTATTGAATCACTTATTAATTCTCTGACCTCTTATGAGTTGAAATTAAGACGAAGGTACAAGAGGAAGAAAATGCAAAGGTAAGAAGGAGCATTGCTCTAAAAGCATTTCAAGATAAAGATGACTCGACTTTCTTGGATGGAGAAAATGTAGATGTTGACGACAATAATCTTGCTCTCATCACAAGAAGTTTCAAGAGAATTCTCAACAAAAGAAAATTTAGAAAAGGAGGACCACTACAAGAAATTTGGTCATCGGTGACAACAATATGTCATCACAAGACATAGAAATGTTGTCACTAATGACTTTTATTGACGACTTTTGAGTCGTCACAGAGTCGTCACTATATCTCCGTCGGTAAAAGTATATAGTGACAACACAAAAAGTCGTCAGTGAATGGTTGTCATTAGTGACAACAATATGAAAGAGTTTTATTGACGACTTAGCATGTTGTCAGAGATGTATTGATCAAGGTTGTCACTGAAAAGTGTCAGAAGTTGTCACTTATATGATCTACTTATTGACAATATTTGTTGTCACAATTGAAGTTTGGAGTTAGTGACAAGCTTTGTTGTCACAAAGAGTTTTTTATTCTTGTTATGCAACAGCTCTTTTTTGTCATTAGTGATCTTTAACATTGTCAGCTCCATTTCAATAAACTCACAATTTAGCATGGTAAATTATTTATCTAAAATAAATTGAAAGAAGTAATCTAAACAATCGATAATCAAAAGTAGTTGTTGCATTAGGCTACATGCCAAAATAGCATATTAAGTACTCAAATGTCATATTGAGGTGCACATTACCCAACAAAGGTCTATAAAAGTAACATTGTGCCCAAATATCACATATTCATAAGGTACGTTTACAAAAGGAATTAATTTTAAGAAACCAAAGAACATCCAAGCGGACCCTTGCATGAGAAATTGACTTTGTCTTCAACATCCTTCAGTCATTGCCATAGATAGCTCCCAAAATTTTGTTTAAATAGCATTTATCTGTAACAAAGTAGTAAAACAAGTAGATAAGGGGAGGATTACAACACTGAAGGAGAAGTAACAATACTTAGGTTGTTTTGCTAAAATATGCAATCCAATAAGAACCTCAATAATTAAAGCTGTACATTCAAAATCAGCTCAAGAAATACAGTAAGAAATAAGTACTGCTATTAAACTTCAGCTTCAAAGGAATAATATAACAAGTTGATAATGCAACAAGCACTGCTATAAGTACTGCTATGAACAATATAACCAATTGATAAGACTACAAGCACAACACTAAAGGAAAAGCAACTTTGATTCGCTTGCTTAGCTAAACATTCAAATAAACTAAACTGAACTAAGCCAAAACAATCCAAAGTAATGAATAGCAAAGGATACAACGTGTCAAGTATGATAACCAAAGTAATGTCAATCACGATACAAGGTGTCGAGCTATCCATTCATATAGGAGAAACTGAGGCAATGTGTACCTCATTTATATAAGAGAAACTGATGCAATGGGTATCGTGTGAAAGATGTCTATGGGTTGCTCAATCTTTACAACCCATTTCTCCAAACCACTAGAGGATGAATACATGGAGTGGTACTGCATAAACAATATTAACATTATCAAAATCCATATACCCAAATTACTCCAATCACAAAAACAACTAAAAGCTACTGAAAAGCATTGGCATTGCCATGAAAATGCTTGTTAAAGCAGTAAATACCGTAAATTGCAAGACTTAATAGCTACCATCCAAGGTCAGAACTCATCACTATCCTAGCTTGTGCTCAAACACATTACCTCAATAACACCATCATATCGTACAAAAACTCAAATCACTTAAATATTTCAGAACAACATATGCTAAGCTTAGAGAGCACAAATTTCTGTAATGAAAGATCCCAAGTTCAAAACTTTCAAAGTCAAATAAGAGAACTTTAAAAGCAGCAAATTAAAGAAAATAATTAAGTCACCTCTTCGATAATCTTCATTGCCACTCTATCTTTAACACTCCCTCCTAGCTTCAAGAATTCAGTATTGCTTCAAATCTAACAAAGTAAATACTCGTCATCAATTCAAGTAAATAATAAGTTGAACATAACTATGAAAAATAATATGTTTGTTGAGAAAAAAAATTACCTCATAGCCAGTGGCATCAGATAGGCTATTGATTTATCAGGTACATTTATTTTTCAAGAAAGAAAAACAAGCACCCTGTCCTCTTCACCATATCTTATTTTATGCCCTAAGGTAGAATACTCTGAAAACCATTTCAAATTACACTTCAAATCACAAACTACTCCTAAGTATAAACTACTTTGCCATACTTAAGTAACCAAAACTGAATTGCATGGAGAAATAAAAGATAATTAAGGTAAGAAAATAGATGATAATTTGAACCAAAAAACACAGGAATTACCTATCCACAATGGCATAACATATGTATAAACTACTTCACCATACTTAAGTAACCAAAGTTGAATTGCACGGATCACATACAAAAGTTGAACTAATCTTTCCCTATTTTCTGTGGGCATTCTCCTATAGGTTTGTACAAGTAGGAACGCAAGGGAAAAATTTGACTGTGGTAATAGAAGAAATCAGAGCATTACTGTTCCTCACTGCTTCTTTGCTAACATTTTTATGAGCCCCTTAATAATTTTACCAAACCACATCAAATTCATGATAGAAAGAGCGCAAGGCACAACAAATACTAGAAAATAACCAACTGAATGCATCTGGATGACCTGACTATAATGAATGTAAACATGGTGAAACATGTAAACAAACAACAAAATCCTTGCCATCAGCCAGCCAAAAAAAATAAAGACACCGTTAATTAGGTAGGCATTGGACCTCTTCAATCCAGAAATATCAAGATGCCATCTCATGTTGATTTCTGGGGTAGTCATTTCTGATATGAGGACCATGAATGTATAAAGCTGCCCCTCCCCAGTAAATACAAAATATGCTACAGAAACTCCGGAAAGACTGTGATGGACAATATACTCTAGTGTCTGTGTGTGTGTGTGTGTGTGAGAGAGAGAGAGAGAGAGAGAGAGTTAAGGAGTTGATATAGAAACAGGTGCATGCCTCTATGTATGGTTGTGTTACTTATGACCTGTACCAATATTACCCCAGACCATTCAACAAACGGAGTCATGGTCTGGTTTCATTTCAGCCCACAACCTAACTAAAAACCATACCAATTGCCTAACTCAGCCCTTTTAATTGTTCTAGTTTTTAGAATAATAACTGAAAAACTAAACTGATAATAGAAGCTTCAAGCACAATAAATTTTTCATTGAGGCCAGAAAGAATGAGCATAAGAGCACTTCCAACATCACCAACCCTTTCCAGCAAGAAGGAAGCTGCATCTACAATTCCATATTCCTGACAGAGGCGTAAACAGTTCTCTACTCTATAGCTTGACAAAATGACATGGTGACAACTCTAACTAAACCATAGATACACAAGATTAACTAAGCCATAAACTTTTAAAGGGAGAAAAATAAATTATAAGTTGTTAACATGATAAACCAGAGCTTGCTTGTTCAACGGCACAACAATAAACATACAAGTCCATTGAGCATATATGACAGCAGCTTGCCACGCGCATGATTAATAATACATCCCTCCTTTCAAGAACTTCATCCACAGTTGAAGATATACTCACCTCAAGATACTGTTCTGTCACTTCATCTGTCAGCTGAATTGGCTTACTGCGGAGCAATTTTGGGAAATCATTCAATTCTTCAAGGAACGTCTTAATTCTATCTGACTGATGCTTTGCCATCCTTCCACTCGGAAAATGTAAACTACCATATTTTCTTAAGCAAGAAAATTTGAGATTTCCAGTTGTGTGAACTTCAACAAGTGTATTCAAATAAAGAAAAAGGCTCTCTGGGTGAGAGTGTAACTGAGAAATTACCATCAGAGTTTGCGGAAAATTACCTGTCTAATTTGACCAGATCACCAATCCTTGAAAAGACTGCTGCTTGGAAGGCTTCTGAATCAGTTTCACTCATTCTCCCTCTACCAAGTCCAGCCGTAGCTGATTTTGTACAAAAAATCGTTGGGAGTAGAGGATACAATTAATCTAGGGGATTCACGATAACTAGGCAAAAAAAATTTCCTAATTTTTTTCCTAAGTTAAGATTTAGGGCAATAAAATTTCATGGGATGAAAAGTTTAATCATGTAAATAACCATAAAATTACACCCTCAATGCAGGTTTAACAAGAATGCAGGTAGAAATTTTCAGAAAATAAAAAAAAAACAAGCGTAGGGCCAAAATATTTGCAAACTATCTTAGAGACAAAGAAGAGAGGGAAAGAACTAACCTTTGCTGCAGAGACTTGGAGAATTACTTGGTCTTCAATGCCCAAGAGCCATGGTACTTCATTGGTCTTCAATTGTCGAAGAGATCGAGAGTGTGGTAGAGGTGGAGGTGGAGGTGAAAATGGAAGTGGAAGTGGAAGTGGAGGTGGAACCGTGGATGTAAAGGTGAGTGTGGGCTGACGGGCTGAGTAAAAGTGAGGTGATTTGTGAGAGTCTGAGAGAGAGTTCAACACTTAGAAAAGTTATTGTTTTGCATCTACGCAGTACAAGAGACTTGGACAAATTTGCGCCTCTTTTTTTGCCTTGAATTTTAAAATTGCGCCACTTTGTTTTTGTCTTGAATTTTAACTAGATTTGGACATCATAATTCCCCCCTTTTTACACAAGAAAAATTGGTGCAATTTTGTCTTTTATAATTGTATTTAAAATATAGATTTCATTTTTATTCATTATTTTTGTGTCACAATTTTAAAAATTTTAGTATCATTAAAAATTCTAGTATGAGTGGCAAAATTTTTTAAATTCATATAAATGGAAAAGCATTTTAATAAAATTTAACTAGTTCTTATAGGTGCTAAAACTTTATATCAATTATAACTACTATTTATAAAACTTCACTATTAATCCATTATCTTCAAATAAGAAAAAAAATGCACAATTCAACTAATACATAAAGTGTATTAGTTAATTAACTATGGAGTTTAGGATTTATCCACTTCGATAACCGGTTCAATTTGAAAACTCTTATTTATATTCATATCAAATTAACTAATAATCATTCTAAGTTAAGTAGTCACAAGTTTATTTACACTAATGAATTTTTTATTTTTTAATTATTTTTTATTCTAATGAAGTTATTACATATACAAGAAAATTAAACTAATAAGGAGGCTCATAAGTATACAACAATTAAAAATCATTAGAGAACACATAATGATTACAAAAAATTAGGAGTAATAGTTGCAAAAAGCAATAAATATTTTAAATCAAACAGTGATAAGACTAGGTTGTCACTAACGGCTATATAATGTTATCAGTGACAACAATAGCAAAGTTGTCAAAGAAAGTGCTATTAATATTGACGACTTTTAGAAAGTTGTCACTATTGCCGTTCCCGCTCTCTTCGTGACTCCTGGCAGGAATCGAATTGTGATAACAATGCAAGGTCGTCACTGATGTGTTGGCTTCCTTGACTCAATTGTGACAACTTGCCGTATTGTGGTTAAAGAACCCCATTCTGTGACGGTTTTTTTTCATCACTGAGAAATGTTGTCACTAATGACCAAATTTCTTGTAGTGGACCTAACAATTCATTTTTAAATCAATACAACAATGCAAGAAACAAAAGAAAGCAAGAGGCCAATAAAAAATAAACTGACAAATGTTATGAATGCAGTCAATTTGGACACTACATGAGTGAGTGTCCAATGAAGAACAAGAAAGAAGGAAGAAAATCAAGATTCAACAACTTCCAATTCACATGGAATGAGTGCAACTCCGATAGTGAAATTGAAGAGGAAGAAGAATCTGCTCAATTAGCTTTTATGGCCATTGAAGATAATGAGGTATCGACTTCTAACCCTCAATTTGAAAGTGATGATGAAATTGATGATGATCTTGAATCTTTCATTAAAAAGTTGCATGATAGTTTGAAAGAATTTTATGGTAAAAATAAGGAATTAAAACACAAAATTAGTTTTCTTTTTCAGGATAATACATGTCTTTTTCAAGAAAATAAAAAACTGAAAACTGAAAATAATTACTTGAAAAAGAATGAGATTGATTTACAAAATAAGATTGATAGAAAAACAAGGCTTTGTGAAATATTCAAAAAGAAACAAAGTGATTTGAAAAGAAGAATGGATAATTTAAATGAGTTGTCCAATATAAAAAATAAGACTGTTTTCAAAAGAATGAATCAAAGGCTCATCTTGGCACTCATGAGAAGAAGTTAAATTCTGGTGCAAATGAATTTAGTATTTATAAGAGAAAACATGTAAAATTTATTAAACCTGTTCATGTAAATAACTCTTTGATTATGTATAATTTTTGTTGTCAAAAAGGTCACATGAAAAGTGCTTGCTGTGTAAGAAAGAACATAAGAAGAGACATGAAATGCATGTGAATAGTTAGACATGATACTAATTCTCAAGGATCCAAAAATTAATGGGTACCATATATTAGTTCTTGAACTCTTGAGTATGTGAACCTGGTGAACATTATTAACGAATCAAAGTGGTTCATAAACAGTGAATATTCAAGATACATGACCGGTGATTCATCACAATTCATCAAATTCAAACCAAAATCTAGTGACATAGTGACATTTCGAGATGACGTGTTTCTATCTCAAGACCATTGGAGCTTTCACATCTTGATTCATTTGGTCTTACATAAATTGCTAACTTGGGTGGTAAGAGATATTTCTTAGTCATTATTGATGATTATTCTAGGTACACTTGGGTCGTTTTACTTGCTCACAAAGATGATACTTTCAAAAAATTTCGTTTCTCTATTTGTAAAATTCAAAATCTATTTGGTTTGAATATTGTTAAAATTAGAAGTATCAATTGTTCGAAATTTACATATTGTGACTTTTTGAAATTTTGTGATTACACTTTACACACTCTAGGGTCATTTACACTTCATATTAGAATGTATCTTTTGTATTTTCTATTTTGATGTTTCAAGTACTCTGTACTAATGGATCTTGGTTAACATTGATAGTTTCTAGTTGAATTGCTAATGTATTTTGGTTGATATTTCTTTGTTTGGTACTTCTTTTGGTATTAATTCTCTATTTTTGGCTGATGATTGATGTTGGTATGTTGGTGATTACTGAATTCTGGTATCATTTCTCTGTTTTTGATTGGTATTTTGGATTCTCTGTTATGGCAACTACATTATGGATTATGGTTGCTAGATTTTACTCTCATCTTATGATGACAAAAACGGGGAGAAATAGATGCTATGTGAAAGGGGGAGTTATTCTGAGATTATAAGTTTAGCACTTAAAAACTTTCGGATGCAATGAGTGAGGGGGAGTTTTTACTCAATTTTTCTCTCTTCCAGCCATTGTTTTGTGATCATAAAAAAGGGGTAGAATGTTAATTTTGGTCCCTAACTTTTGATGTTTACAAAACAATTGGATGATACTAATATCCCTTCAAGAAATATTTTCAGTCATAAAGCATATATGATTCAAGATCAAGTATAATTGAAAGAATTAAGACATTCCACCTAACTCACTGATCTCTTTCGGACGCATACATCAGAGATACCGGACGTCCGATAAACTATGCAGCACTTCGGATGCAAAGCATTAGAGGTACCGGACGTTCGAAAAGATTGAAGAAAATTTCTCAATTTCACCATCTGCTTTCGGATGCAAGCATCAGAGACACCAGACGTCCGAAAGAATTGAAGAAAATCTCTCAAGTTCACTACCTGCTGTTGGACGCAAGAAACGGGAGTACATGATGTCCGATACTCCTAACGGCTAGTTGACTGTTCAGCTACTTTCTATCTGTTGGAAGCATTAATGAAGCACTTTCTTGGTCTTATATAAATAGTGCATGGTCAGAAACTTTAAGTAACTTTGCACACTAAAGATACAAAAGATATAGAGTAGTTTTAGTGAGAAAACACTCTCTAAGGAAGATTTGTAATCTTGGTGATGTGAAATTCATTGTTAGTTTTTCATTTGTGAGTGAATACTTTAGTAGTGTAACTTTGTGAGGGTTGTCCTGAGAGATAGTAAAACTTTCTAACTTGACCAAGTGAAACTTGGGGCAAGAAGGAAGTGAAGTTTTCTTTGTACACAAGATTGGTTGTATTTCATCAACTTGAAAAAGCTTGTTTGAATTGATCATCAAGTTCAAGAGGAGCTTGGTAGTCAATTGGTTTGCAATTCTTTTCTTCTGATTTACTTATTGTTATGTTGTGATCCTTGAATTGCTTATCTTTTCTACTTCTCTCAAGTGATATTGTTCATTCATTGATTGATTCATTGTGTGATCACTTAGAAAAGAGGGTAAATTTCATATTTAGTCAAAAAATGCCCATAACTTGATTAGTTTTCTAATCAACCTAATTCACCCCCCTCTTAGGTTGTCTTCGATCCTTACAACTATCACCGTTGGGTTCGTGACACATGTGCAATAGTTCGATTTTAAATTTAAATTTTGCATAATTATCATTCATTTAGGATTGATAGTGTATACATTGTCAGTATAAGAACGATTAATCCTTCATATATAAGCAAAATGTGTTATTAAACAACTTAATAGAAAAAGCACTTAATAGTACAATTTTAGGTATTTAATAGAGTTGTCAAATACCCCCTTATTGTAATTAATTTGAATGTTATAATATGCATATTGTGAATTCATATGTGTATAACTTGACGAGTGAGAAAATCGTCTTGAATAGGATGTGTAAAGCTTTGGTGAGTAACAATTTGACTTATTGAGACATTCTTTAACTTTTCCAAGTAATTTTTCAAATTAAGGGATAATTTTTGAAACTCCCCTAACGTTTTGCATAATATCATCCAGCACCATTTAAGTTTTTAAAATCTCACGTACCTCCTTTGAATTGACATTTCTTGTAATATATTAGCCACTTTAGAGGAAATGCAAGAAAGATAAAACTTTTATTTCAATACTACCCTTATGTTATCCTACTTATGAAGCTTACAACAACAATAAAAATTAAATAAGGTTAAAAGTAAAAAGATGAAAATATGAGTTGTTATAAATGCAATAACGAGTAATTTTATAAATATACAATAACTATTATCTAATATAGTGCATGATGTTTAATAGATAAGGATATTCCTGAATATAGATATTTGGCCATTAGATCATTTTTTGATTATTTTTTAAATTCTAATTTATTTATAAAGTTTTTTCTATAAATAGGATTTATATTACAAACTACACATGAAGATATTATTTTAGTTTTCAATATAACTTAAACTATATCATGTATTAAAATATATTTCCTAAAGAAAAATTCTTGACTTCCTCATAACTGTCTATGAAATTTTTCAAGGTGTTAGTTACTGGCTAAAATCCTCATAGGTGATTGACTTTGACTAGATTTAATTTATCCATATCTTTTGTTGTCCCACTATGATCTCGATATAGAGAAATATGGACTATTATTAAATAGTAATTTATTTTTTCAATCTACATTTTGTGGTTTCAAATTTTATTTTGTTTGGGATTTTTAGTTAAATAGCTATTAAGAGCAAGGGTAATATTGTAAATTTGTGACTACCGATATGAATATTTAGTCTTGTCAAGCTAACAACGGATGAAAGTGAAATTTTAAAAACATCAAGGAAGCTGAATGATATTTTGAGAAATCTCAGGGGAGGTTTCTAAAAATATCCTTTAAATTAAATTAATCATGTTTTAGCTTCTTTCTACATGTTTGATATTTTTTATTTAATTTGATCTTATTACGTTTTGTTGTTGAACAACAAACTACAATGTATAAGTTGTGCTTAATTGAAAATGATTAGAATAATACTCTTTAGTTTAAGAGGTGAGCTAAATTAATACCCTTATATCTTACATCCATACCATTTAAAAGTTTTAACATAAATGAAAAACTGAAAATTATTATACTTAGATTTAATTTTAAAAACCATTTAGAATCAAATTGAAAAGCCAAGGGCCTTAGAGTCATTTAATTTTGAAAAACTATTTAGAATCAAATTGAAAAGCCAAGGGCCTTAGTCATTTACTTATTGGGCAAAACCCCACACACACACACACACACTCTCTCTCTCTCTCTCTCACACACACACACACTATGTATGTGTAGGTATCAATTCCATCGCATTTATTACTTCTACTTTTATTTTTATCTTTCCAGTCACTAATTTTCATTATTTATATATTTCCCGTGCAATTCTTGACAAGCTCTCATCATTTTGTCCTTCTCAAGTTTTCAGTTATGAAATTTGATCAATTCATTGATTATAATAGACCTAGGATACAAACCTGGTAAATTCTCTCCATAGTTATCTTTAAATTTACTTGAGTCATTTCCAAAATTTTCATGTATTTCCTTTGACTTTGGATTTCAAATTTGTGAAAAAGCTGGAGTTTAGGACTAAAAATTGATTTCCAACTTTAACAAATTTTCTTAGCTAAATTTAAAGGGACCGATTGCTAAAGTAACTCATAAATTTTCTATTTTGTGTTTTTGAGTTTTGAAACTGGTTTCACTATTGGACTGAGATAGATTCGATTTCAATAGTAATATTTTCATTTTTATGTTTATGATACTACTAGTATAGAATGTATTAGGACTATAAAAAAATCCTTTTCTTTTCTATGCAAACAGTTTACATAATTTTTGTTCAATCTTGCGAAATTTTTTTCTTTTTGGCAACTTATTTGTTGAAAAATATTGGTGAAAATATATGTTTTGAAGTATTAGATGTATGCCTTTTCGTTTAAAAAAATACACTTTTCATAGAAAGTTTAGATAATTGTTAGGGAAGCGAATAGTGCCGTAGATAGATTAGCAGGCACGGAGGTGCGGGGTGACTTCTTTTTTCCTGCAATGCTTCACCTCCCGTGGGTTGTTAAAGTGGCTATTCTTTTGGACAGTTTCTTTTGTTCGTAGGCATGTTGTAAAGTCGTAGGTTTCTTTCCTATCTAGCTCTCTCTAGATCTTTGTAATAAAAAAAAGTGATATAACAAAAAAAGCTTAATAGACCACCAAAAAAATCTTTTTTTTCTTATTCGTTTTCTCATTTACATAACATTAGATGGTAGCATGCGCTTCAGATTTTGCTCTAATCTATTTTTCAATTAGATTAATTTTTTTGCTTTTAATAAAATTGTTAGATTATTTCCAAATTGAGCCCTTTAGCATAACATTTGTTTCACTAATTATCTTCAAAAAAAAGTATCTCAACTAAATTCTTGCCATGTCTTAAGAACGAAGGGTATTGGTACACTTGTGTAAGTGAACTTTTAATCTCTCTCAAGCCCAAAATTATTTCGACTGTTCCTAACTCTTGGCCCTATCTCTCAATGTGCAATCATCCATTATCACATAGAGGGAGAAATATAACTAGAGAGAGGCAAGAAAAAGTTCAAAGGGAAAAAAATAAAGCATAATTTTGTTATGCACTGTCAATGTATATACAAGTGGATTTAATTTTAAATTTTAAATTTATTGTTTATGTAGGTGGCATATATCTACACTAGTTTCTCTAAAATATCCTCTACACTAACGGTAGTGATAAGTGTTTATTAGGTGTTTATTAAGTAGCATTAGGTGTTTACTTTTGGTATAAATAAGGGTTTTTAAGGTGTAACTTGCTCTCTAAATCTCTTAATTTTGCAAGTTTCATTTGAGCAGATTAATGTGCAAAGTTTGGTTATATTTGTAGGATTTGAGACATGATTTGACCGTTGGATCGAGACGAATTCATTTACGCTCCATTAGTGCGTGATTCGACGACAAATTGAAAGGAAATAGGGCAACAAGTACAAGTATTATTGGTGCATTGTATGAACATACTTGGACATCTTGCTTATGATCTTAGAGGTGAATTTGAGCAGAAAAGAACCAAGAAAATATGCCTGAAGAGAAAACGCGCCCTCAAAATATGCGAGAACAGGTCGCATATTCTCCCTATTTTTCTACAACTTGCCTTGTTTCCACATTGCCTTCCAACTCAATTCCAGCAAAGAATTTTAGCTGTACATACTCAAGAATCTTTAGGGAAGTGCAAAGGAAGTTTTATGTCATTTCATTAGGCACTTTTGGACTCTCTTAACACTATATATATGTAAGAATCAGTGAAAGAAAGCTTAGAGAGAGAGCTGCAAGAATACACCACAAAATGTAACTCTTACACTTTCTAAGTTTTAGGTAGTATAGTATAGTATAGTTTAGGTAGAAATGTGTGTTATCCCCTCTTGTATATTGGCTAGATTACGATGAAGATGGAGATGAAGAAGGTGGGGTTGAAACTCATATGATAAGGGTTATCTTTTCTTTGACTCTTTATCTTTTGTTTGGATTCTTAAGTATGGTTAATATATAAGTTTCGGATTTGTGTTTCAATATGTGTTTCTAAAGTTTATGCCTTGGGTTTTGGTTAAACTTTCTATAATTGTATTGTGTTAATTTCTTGGCTATTTGATACAATTATTTTGAGCGAGTTGTTTAGCATTTTTGTTTATCTAATCATGATTAACTTGGTACGATTAATTATGATTGTGTAAAGGTATTGCTTCTTCAATGAAAATTGGGATTTAACACTAGTTAACGAGGTGCTAAACCTAAGGAGTACATTCACGAGAGTAGATGTACACCTTTGTAGTTTTAGTGATTCATTTCATATAATTTCATAAAGGTAATTAATTTTTAGCTAATTTTATAACCACGAGAGTAGGTATGAATTAGTTATAGGTATAGTTAATTCACTATGAGAGCAAGTTTCAGATGCATGAGAAAATTACACCATAAATAGCCAAGATAGTAGTACTTAATGATCCAAAAATTACACTTGCATGAGTAGTTTGGGATACCATATTATAAGGAGTTTTCATTTGCTATCTTCTTACATAGTTCAGCATAGTTTTATTTCCTTTTGATTTGTTGATTGTGTAAATAATAGAGGAGGTTTAGTAGTATCGGTAATTGTCCATTCTTCCCCGTGGGTTCGACTCTTAATACCCTATATTCAATCTCAACCTGTATACTTGCAGAAAATCGTGTGTAAGGTATTTAAGAATTTATAAATGTAAAATAGACTGTAGAATGAGTTTAACTGTTATATGCATACCCCTCGCTCATCAAGTTTTTGGCACAATTGCCGGGAAAGATTTGTAGCAATATCGGCGTAAAAAGGAACATTATTAGTTTAGACATTTTACTTGTTATTTTGTGTTTGTTGTGTCAAGTTATATATTTGTTAAGTCTTTGTTTGTGTGTTTTTTATATGAGTCGAGTCACCTATTCTTTTTTACTAAACTTATTTTTGAATTACTTTAAAGACATATTTAGGGACTCAAGGAGAGTAGAAAACATGGGCGGACAACGCATGAGAAGTGAAAGTTCGGCAATAGATTGTTACCATGTGCAAAGCTCCATGAATAAAGGTAACCAAGAGGTATCTGAAGGTATATCATTTGAAGATGGCTTAAGGAGTTTAAAGGATAAATTTGATTATATCACGTTAAAAGTTTAATTGGACTCCATTACAAATATGCTTGAACAAAAAAGGAACGTTAATACTTTTAATTCTTATCATAAGATTTGTGACTTGTGTGGAGATTATCATGCTACTCATATATGTAGGCAAGTACAAAATGTGGATTATTATGATGAATTTGGGCATTGCACCCCTTGTTTTGATCAAAAGGATCCTAATTGGGGTAATTCATATGCTTATGGTTTCGATAATCAAAGTAATTATAGTGATTCTTCATGTTTTTATGATTAACAACCCAAATTTGTCCTATATGAATATAAACCATCTTAGAAATTAGCAATTGAAAGGTTAGCTAATGCATCTTTACCTTGGGAATTAGAAAGTGAAATATTAGCTAATGATTCTAAGTTATCTTGAGAGCTTGCCATAGAAAAATATTCTAATCAATTTGATTTATATATAGAAAGGCCTAGCTAATGTAACCTCCGACCATTTTGATAGGGTTGTTGAAAGATTAGATGAATTAACTTCTCACTTTGGCAGAATACAAGATCAATTACATGTTTTATGTGAAGTTATTTCTTCTAAAGATATGCAAGTTGACCTTAGCATCAATGGTGGGAATGTTGTATGTAAAAATGGATTGCATTTTGATGAAAATGATACATCTCATGTGTGTTTCAATGAGAAAATGTTCGTTTTACATAATTGTATCTTTGGAACTAATGTTGAAGCTCAAGAGATGAGCATGAATGATTCACAATTTGTGACGACATCACCTCCCTCTAAGGCGAACCCAAGAGTTTGGCGACCCGCCTGCCCAACTCTCGCCAGGACTCGCTCACTTACTTCGATAAAACAAATTATAACTTTGAAAGTAAATGAAACAATAGTTCCAAACTTAGAATGTACATTTATACTCAAGTCTATCTCAAATATTCATACATTCCCAAAATACAACAAAAGATTCCAGTACTAGCTAATTTCCAACCCTAATCGAGCACTAGCATGAGTACAATCACAAAAATTCAAAAACTAGACTACGCCAGTCTATGCCAACCTCACGCCTATGCTCGTATTCCCTGTAAAGAAAACAAAACTAATAGGGTGAGCCAAAGGTCCGTGAGGTTCCAAAACTTCATGCAGACCCAAGTAGCAAATTGACCATTGTAAAAACTTGGAATATCAAAGTAGCGAGTATAAGAGTTCATAAAAATGAGCAATAAAAAATCATTTGATATCCAACATTTCCAGGTAAAAGATACGGTAGCTTTCGTGAGTTAACTCCGCCATAGCTTCACCAAGTAGTAGTTGACACTCTATCAACTTTCAAGTAGAGTAACCAGTCCAGTAGATCACCACTTAACTTCAATCTCCATCCACCAATCAACCCCCTACCGGGCTCGAACTCCAAAATAAACAGTTGTGGTAATACTTGAGTATACCAAATCTAGTGGACCATATCCAAAGGATTTCACAATAAACAATAAACGATAAATAATAAACAGTACCTATGGTTTGCCAGTCTCCTCGACCAAGCCCTTACCGGCTCGATTCGACTGACTAACCAATAGGGTTAGGATCCCAAGCAGTATTCAAGTCATGCACTTCTATATATATCAAACCATTTGTAATCAATGCACAATAATAAGTCACATTAGGGCAAGTACGATAAAGTACACCCTTGCCCTATCAAACAATGTGATTCATTCAAGTAATAAGTTCAAACATGCATTTGGAAACACTCATCAATAACTTATTGCTTTTCAAAACCATGTTCAAGTTCAACTCCCTAGCTGGAGTCCAAATCTGCGATAAAATACCATTTAACAGTTTGAAATCAATTAGGGTTCAAAATATAGGAGTTTCACTTAAAGAAAATCAAGTAAATGAAACTCGTTTAAGTTATATTCATTTTACTTAGTAAACCCTAGAAAATTCATGCTCGCTCTTTTGGTTTCGATAAGGAAGCATTTAAAACGTTTAAGGTCGCAACTTGGCAGAAGAAACTAGAAAATCGTATTTAAAGTGGTCACTACTTTCACCTTATAAAGTGTATAAGTTTTGGCAAAAATTTTCAGCTTATACATCCCTACTAAGGGGAACTCAAATACCCTAAACAACCTAAGTTCAATTCGACCAAGAATCACCACTCAAGTTCCGATTTCACTTGCTTGAACGTCACGAAATAAAACGGACAGCATTTCCTTTGTATTTTTCAAATTTTCCAGCCATTTCAAGGCTTCATTTTCTTTCCAAATCAGCCCCAAATCAACACCACAAGTAAGAATATAAAGATGGTTCTCAATCTAGGCAACAAACCATCCAATTGCAACTCATCTCTAGCAAATAATCATCACAATCCAAAGCTGGAAAATTTTTAATAAAGCTGGAATTTCTTCTTTTAAAACTAAAAAGTCACAATAAGGCTACTAATCACCTCACAAGTCCAAAGCCAAGCTCAAAACCAACATATTATAGTTGAACAACATAAATAAAGGCTGAAAATTGCAAAACCCTAGCTGAAATTTCACTAATCTACACCAAATCTAGGTTATCTTCCATAAAACTTCCAATGTCAAGTCATCTTCCCAATAAATTACAAGATAAGAAAGAGAAAGATAATTTTCCAGCTTATTACCTTCAATCCTCGAAGAGAAAGTGAAAAACCAAGCCTTTCCTGTGAGAACCCGAAAATTTTCTTATTTTCTAGCCATTATTTTAATTCCATGCATACATTTTCTATATTTTCCTTTATTATATTAATTTTCTAGCTATTTTTATAAGGGAATTAAGTTTTCAAGACATTT
This sequence comes from Coffea eugenioides, assembly GCF_003713205.1. NCBI lineage: Eukaryota > Viridiplantae > Streptophyta > Magnoliopsida > Gentianales > Rubiaceae > Coffea > Coffea eugenioides. The sequence goes on from NC_040039.1 coordinate 26,632,383, forward strand.
TTCTGGTACAAGTTAGTCTATATGACATTAGTAGTGTATTATAGACGTGAGACCCGCTAGTGCGGTTAGTGCGATAAATTTTTAACAACTAGTTGAAGTTTTGTATTAAGGGATATTATTTTACAAGGTGTTAGGAGAAAATTAGGAATTAGCTAGGTAGATTACCATTGGAAGACAAGAAAATGAGAGAAAACTCTAGAAACGGCCAAGTGTCATGACACTAGTGGAAGTTGGACTTTGACCCAAGGTTTCTTACCTTTCCTAAAACTCCAAATTTGACCAAAATTCCTTCCCTAAGCATCTTGTAAGTGTGTCGCGCCCCACTTTTTGAGTGGTGTGAAAGTAGTGTGTGGAATATGTATGTGAATGTGTGTGAAGATGAAAATAAAAGGCCGTGGGACTTGAAAATGCGACGATTTGGCCAAACAAAGTTCAAAAAGGGTTTTTTGCGTGGAAAATGGAGTCGCCACTTGGTATAGAGTTAGGGTGTACCAAGTCACCCAAAAATGAATTTTTTGAAAAGCAAAGTAAACAAACCCCTTTTTAAGAACTTTTAGGTCTACGTAACCAAAGAAAGGGATCGGGGGTCACATTTGATAAGGGAGAAGGCAAAGGCAAAGCCTAAGGTACTCCCTTACCCTAGCCAAAGCTAGTTGCGCGATTTAGCCCCACGTTTCCTAATTCTTCTACCCAAAATATGCGTTGCATGTTGGATATGACTAATGGATATGAAAAAAGAAATGCAATCCTAAATCTAAAATGTCTCTTACGAGGCTTTTTGGTCCCAACCACATGAGTTGTGGTGGCCAATAAGGAAAGTCCTCATAGAGGTCGCGAATGATGCAAATGAAGACTCAATTATGAGTGCAAGTGTGAAAATGTAAGAAAACGTGCATGTGTGCGAATGTAAGACAAGTGCATGTGTGCAAATTGGGAAAATAAAGGTGTTTGTGTGCAAATGGATGAAAATATGGTACAATAGTAGTAAATGCATATAAGTGCAATTGGGTGCAATTTGTGAGATAGAAAATAAATAAGTGATAGGGAAAGTGTGTGAACATGGCATGTGGATTGCGAAAAATATAAGTAGTGAGAGAATGTGGATAAAGAAAGTGAGCAAGTGATATGATAAGAATGAGAGTGCATGATCCTAGAGGAATGCATCAAGTCGGGTACGGGAATGACTCCTAATTTCACGACTTTAATTTTCCCTTTGATTAGAAGGAAGAACTAGCGTGCTAAGGCTATTTTGTAGCCACACTCACTCGTTTCCCTTATCGAAAGGGGACTCTCAAGCAAATGTACCCTATAACTAGCATGAAGATGCAAAAACCTAAAATGAAAGGGAAAGGATTGGAGGGGCATGCATGAAATGTAGTGAAACATGCAAGTATGAACTAGCGAGGGGAATCCCTAAGGGTCTAGCGTTGGACTAGCCCATATCTATGAATTCCTACTAGCGTTGGACTAGTGGAAAACGGGACCATGAGCCACAGCTAGCGTTGGACTAGTGTGGTGACGTGCATTCATCCATCATATTCATCTATGACTATAGAAAGCAAGTAGACATGCCAATCATATATAAACACATAGCACATAACACTTAGCATGCTCGACTAGATGCAAGAGCCTAATAAAGCAAATTAACACGTAGCAACAAAGGCAAGCAATCAAGCTAATGAACCTATTACATTTGCTAACTAAAACAAAAAGGGAAGGGGGAAAATGGACAAAAATGCTCTCCAAGCCCTATCTATTACAAGCCAAGAGGTGTACACATACCCCATAAATAAATAAAAGGATGACTTAAGCAAAAGTGAATGAAAATGAAATAAATGAAGGGAATTAAGGAAAAGCAAGGAAAGCAAAGTAGGCATGCAATTCTCACTTAGCACGTTGGATCACATAGGGAAGAGACAAAAAAGAAAAAAGAAATTATACCTCCCTTGAAATGGAGCTCTAATGGGGTGAAGTCACTTATTTATCCTCCAAAATAAAAGAAAAGGTCAAGGCATCATTTTAATTGAGAAAATTAAAGAAAGTATGCAAACACAAGCTCACTTGGTCCGAAAGCTCTTAAAATCACGAATTAAGTGCGATTAAACAAAATATGGTAATTAATTAAAGCAAACAAGCAATGAAGTTGCAAAAATCAAAGCTGCGAAGGATCAAATTGATGAAATTATTCAATTGGTTGGGTCATGGTGAAACAAAGAGAAACTTGGGGGGCCAAAGTGTAATTTTCAGAAATTATTTCATGCAAGCTCATGCACGGTTATGAAGCTTATGCTTCTGCAACTTCCAGCCAACATTTTTCTGCAACCTTTTCCATTTAGCCTTACAAAACAAACCAATGGATTCAACAACTCAACTTGAATGCAACAACTTGGGACAAGGGGGAGAGGAAGAAGAGAAAACTGCAAAGGAGTGCCATGATCATTTGCTAAAGCTTCGATCAGATTTCTAAGAAGACAAACCCAAAACAAAATAAAGAAAACTGATGGCTTCCTACACGCATGCTTTGTAGAAGGAAAACAGCAACTAAAATCTCACTTAACATTAACGCAGCCCAAAATCTTTCAAACAAGCTATTCAACAATCCCCAGAACTACACATAAACACAAGGAAGACAGCTACTGGAACAAATGAACAAACAAGAGAAAGATGAGTCGCAAATATTGAAAACATTTCTGCATTTTCCAGTTGCAGCTTTGCCGCCACTTCCCTTGATGGTTTGGATCAAAACATGCAACCTCGTCAATCATTTTGCACAAGATTTAACTAGCAAATTGGATGAATAAAACCCAGGTTCTTGTGGGCTGTTGCGGGAAGAAAAGGAAAGAAGCAAAACATGAGGACTAATGCAGCTTTCTATTTACTTCAGCCCGGATGTATTTGTGTGCAAGAAACTCAAACAAACTCTACTAATTTGGACAACCAAACCCAAGTGCTAGGACTTCATCCCATTGTCATTAACATGATCATCTATCCCAGAAGATCCAATCAAAGTAACTGGACCAGAAATGCAGCAAAGAAAGGAGTGAAACTTGCGGTAAACATAGACAGACCATCCCAATGAAACAGCAAAGTTATGATTTCAAACATCAAACCAGAAATTCGACGTTCAAGTAAGCGAGTCTTTCGCAACAAATCTGCTACAACTTCTCTAAATGCAGTTCTAAAACAGATATTGTCATGGCATCATAGTCGTGCAGCAAATAAAATCAAGCATATCAAACCATCCGCGACTTTGACAACCCAAAGAAAGGAAACCTTTTGCAACAAACCGAGAGTTCGAAACTTGTTGCAACAGCTTTGCGCCTTGCTTATCATAATGGCTCTAGGAACGAAAGCAAGAGTCCATACTCACAAGAAAACATCAAAGGCAGCCACAACCAATAAATACACGAACCAATGACGATTACAACAAAGGAAAAGCATGGATGAACATACGAGAAAAGATTTCTGTTTCTGATGAAACCAGTGATGGTATCATCAAAAACCAAAGAAAGCTTCTAACTTCACCATCAAACATCCCAAGTAAGCAAAAGAAACAGAGAAAGGAAGCATCTTTACAAGTAAAAATGAAAGGAAAGATGCGATTTGACCTTGATGTGTAGTATGCTCCAACAGATGAACGGGATGTAGAGCTTCGCTTGAGCAGACCCAGGGAGCAATGAAAAACCTCGATCTCCCTTCTTTCCTGCCTTATGGTTCTTCCCTTTTCCAGATTTCTCTCTCAAGCTCCTTCCTTGCTGCTTTGTTTTGGCCCCTCACCCTCGGTTTCTCTTTTAATTTTTTCTTCCTTCCGCCGACCTACGCTTCCCTCATTCTTGAAGCTCTTTCTTTTCCGCTCTTTCCCTCACGCTCTTTCTTACTTTCCTTGTTTTCTTTTCTAATTTCCTTCCCTCAATCAGCCGTCAATGAGCCTCTCCTTTCTCTCCACCCTCTCTCGGTTTTTCTCAAAGCTGTCCTGACACTCAAACTCCAGCCGTCATTTTCCCTCTGATTTTTCGGCCGTCAACTGCAATCCCCTTCTGTGTTGCAGCTGCTGTTCTCCTTGTATTTATACCAGACAAACCCTCACCTCAAGGGTGAGGATGGAAGAGGAGATTTCTCTCCAACCCCAGGCCATCCGATAGCCATCAAATGGTATGGTTTTCACGCCGCTGCATGCGGCTCTATATATATATATTTTTTTTTGTCTTTTGTCTTTTTTTCTTTTTTTTTCCTTCTTTTTCCTTTTTTTCTTTTTTTTTCTTAAATAGCCCAAAACCCGCAATCGGGTTTCCCCTCTTTTTTTTTTTTCATATTTTTCCCAAGAAAACATTGAATTTAAATCAAAACAACTAAAGCATAATTTTTGAATGCTTTTCCTTTTTTCCGAGAAATTCTATGCTAAAACTTAAAAATAAAATAATAAAATAAAAACTAAAAACTAAAAAAATGAATAATCCTAGCACGACAAATAAAAACTAAAAAAATAAATAGTAAATGAAATTTCACTCAAAATTTGGTGTCTACAAAGTGTCTTCGCCGAAATTGTGAGGAGAAAAAACACCAAGGGAGGGAGTTCATCTTCAACTTCAATTTCAAGCTTCAATCTTGAATTCCAACCATCAAACTTTCAAACTACTCCATAAAAGTTACTCACTAAGAAGGTTTAGAGCTTTTGGTGGAGTGATTTTGGAAGAAGAAACCCTAAGCTACCATCTTTCTTGAGGTTCCAAGGTAACTTGCTAAGAAAATCCCTCTTTGCTTCAAATTAGTGGTTTAAGGTTGTAGTTTTGGTAGTTTTATGAGAATATTTCATAATTTGAAGTAGTATTATGAAATTTTCAGTTTTATAGTGAATTTTCTGCCCTCATGTGATGATTACTGATTGGCCATGGTTTAATAGTTTTGTTATGTGTAAAATTGAAGCTTTTATATGTTGGTTTTGGTTGCTTACAAAAATTCCAGTTTGTGTGGTTGATTTCTAGTTTTAGAGAGCAAGTTGTCCTGTTTCTGACCTGTGTAATTTGTCCATGCTAGAGGCCGAATCAGGCCAAGCTCAAAACATGAAAGTTGTAGGGAATGGAGTTATATAGTTTCCTGCACAATTTCAGCTCAATCCGAGCATTGTAGCGTGTGATATAACTAAAATACCCTTGACTGCCAAATGCCCTATTTCGTGAGCAGTTTTGAGATTTCACATTTCTGGCTTCATTTTTCACTTTGATCCGTATCAAATCAGCCTTTGGCCAAAACATGAAAATTTTAGTCCTATGTTTCAACGCATCTGAAAAAGTCTCAATCGGACTTTTGTAGCCTGAGTTATTGCCATTTGAATCCAGTGTTGACAACCAGATTGACAATGCACTTCTGGTTCTGTAATCTGCAAATTCGACCTAGATCAACTGTGAACTGGGTTGAGTTGTCTTCACGAAAGTTGTAACCCTTTGTCTTAGATTCGAAATGGTATAAATTTTACACCAATCTGATAAACGTAGCTTCTGTTGTGACTGAAACGCCAAGAGACATCAAATCTGCTATTTAGCTTTTGTCCTTAAAACTTGGTTTTCGGTTGCATTGTTAGACTTGTGTTGTAATTGGATGATTTTGAGCCTAGTTGAAAGCCTATTGTGGTAAGATTATTTGTGTGTGATTTTGGGGCTGAATTGAGAAAAATAATGAAGCCATAAATGGCTGGAAAATAGGTAAATACAAAGGGCGTGCTGCCCAAATTTTCACTTGAGGGCTAGTTGGATGTACTCGCAACTTGAACGAAAGGTTTTAGGGTTGTTCATGTTTTTAAGACCAACTGCTACCTTTTTACTCTAACACCACATTGTTATCTGTTGACCCAAGCAGTTAACTTGACTCGGCACACGACTTGTAGTCGAGTCTCATTTGTGCATTCCGTTTCCTGGGTTTGTGGATGGGAGAAACCATAATTGTTTTACCTTGGTCATTGTTAGAACGTGACAATGATCAAAGCCATCCTTTGGGAGAAAACTTTTGAAGTTATCTTTGTTTGAACTGGTGAGTGTACCACTCCCCTGATTTGTTGCTTAACTGGTTTATTTGTACTTGAAATCTGTGACTTGACTGACTATGAACTCTGTTTATTCTGAATGAGACGAGGGTGTACTTTATCAGACTCGTTCTCTTGCTTGTGTGAATTTGAATCTGTTATCTGTGTCTATTCTGACGTCGTTTGGAGGCTTGTATCCAACGACCTTTCTGTGACCTTTGAGCTCAAATCCTGTGGCTAGTTACTCGAGTCGAGCCAACAAGGGTTTGGTCGATTAGATAACGAGCCACGGTAGTCTGTTTCTGGAAAATCTTTGGGTATTGGAGACTCTCGATTTCGGTATACTTGAGTATTACCACATCTGTTCTGTGTGTGGTGTTCGAACCCGACAATGGGTATGTTCGGTGGATGGAATTTGATTTCAAGTGGGGTCTACGGTCATGTATGTTCTCTAAACGTTGACGGAGAGTCAACGAGGTTGGATCAAGTACTGCAACGGGAATTTGGCTTTTGAGAGCCACCTGTATCCTTTCTATCTGAGATGTTTGTTCATTTCCTTATCCGTTGTGTATATATGCCTTTGTGAGGACCCAAAAAATTTCTTATTTTTATCGAACATTAATGGTTTAATTAAGTATTTATCCACCTGTTTTTCCCAAATAATTTATTACGACCATTTTAAATCCATTCGTATGGAATAATGTCTTCATTATGCTTTTAAAATGTCCCGTTAACAACTTCAATTTTTGGAGGATTTTTTAACTGAGAAATAATGAACACGAGTGTTTCAAGGTGATATTATATTCGAGAGTATGATTATCTTGGAGAAATTAAGAAACAGACAATAGCAGATTAAGAAAAGTTAATCGAGAATTAAAGGTGAATAAGTTCTAAGTGAGCATATACTACTCACGCGTGGATAGTTTTCCAAAAGACGCATGGATACAAATTTATTGGAGATTTGAGAAGTTAATACTCGACTCATGTGAGGACTCGTAAAACTCCTATTAAAACCCTATTTTGAGCTTATTTAATTATTTACTTGTTCATTTATTCCGAATATTATTTTCTAGACCTATTGAACCTAATTACGTGGAAATATAGCTTTGTTATATTTTTAAAGTGACTTGTTTCAAGAATTAATTTTCGGGAGCGCGTTTAGTGAGAACAGTGAATAGTGCTTGGAAATTTTACCCGATTGAGAGTACAATAGGCTTGGAATATTAAAGATTTATACAATGGACCTAAATTAGGTAATTTCATGTTTAAATACTCAAGTGATAGTTATTAGTATTATCGTTGTAAGAATTTCTCGGAAGCTTCGTGTTATCGCGCTTAAATTGGAGATACGCGTTTTCACACGCGTGATTTTAATTGAGGGACTTTAGACCCTTATTTTGGGACAATTAAGAGTGAATAATATTTATATGAACATAAGTGCATTAGAGGGTTAGTGCACTAGTGAAACAAACGCGAGAGGAATCGAGCACGAAACGCGCGCGAGTGCGCGCGGTAGTAGAGTTGACTTTTGCATCAACATGGGCCACACAAATGAAGCTTCCTTAGGAAGCTAAATTTGATCAAAATTTCTCTCTCCTCACCCCTCATTTGGCCGGCCATTGAGCTCAACAAGAACACCAAGTTCTTCCAAATTTTCCTTCACCAAAAATCATCATCAAACCATCACCAAATCCTACCAAAATTTAACCACACTTAGCTCTACACTAGAAGATCATCTTAAGCTGCAAAAGGGAGCTGAAAAGCCACGGTTTTCTGGAGCAAAGAGTGACCGAAATTCTGCTCTTGAACCTCCAACCAAGTGAGTGATGATCCAACCTTAGAAACTTGTCATTTGGAGGTTATCTTACCTAGTTAAGTTCATTTATGCCTTTGGTTAGCTTGTTTATGGTGTAAAATGAAATGGGTGGGCTCTATGAACTCCCACCTTTGTCTTGGGGACTGATCTCATGCTTGATGATGGATTTAATGTTGGTTTAGTGCTCAAAATGGTAGATTAATGGTGTATTATTAGTAGAAACTTCAAGGGGTGCATGGAGTAAAAAGTTCCAATTCTGCCCCTGCTTTGAACGTACCTATTTCTGCAGAATTTTGGGGATTTAATGGCTTATATATGATTTTTATATGTTGTATAGATGGTGTAAAAAATTTCATTGAAAAATATTGAGGTTTGGTGGGTCAAATGAATCGATTTCACAAAGCTAGTAAATCTGGAACTGTTCCCGTAATGCTCTGACCAGTTTTCGTGTTTCGGCCATAACTTTGTACTCCGACGTCAAAATCTAGTGCCGTTAGTGGCATTTGAAACTAGACATTCCCACCTTTCCGACGGTATAAAATTCACATTCTGGTTCCATGTATGTGAGCCGAACTAACCATTTAAAGTCGGCTGTTCTGTTTCTCTGTTTTCCTGGAACGAAATGCTGAGGCTGCAACTTGTGGCTCGAATTCGAGCTAGTTGTGTGCCAAATTTCAAAATGATTTCTTCTGTGAAATTTTAGCTCTATGAATTTATTTTTCAATGCCATAAACCATGCCCACTTCCGAGTTAATTTGAGCGATTTATGATCAAAATACGGAACCTGCCCTGCTCTTGAAAACCCTAACTTTTGGACAGATTTGATGCAAGGCTTGGTGTAGACTTGCTAACTGAATATTTTGGTGCTAAACACTTATGAAATGTGCCATGAATGTTCCTTAGGCTTTGCCTACACTAATGAGCCATGTTTGAGGAATTTTTCCTTGACCAAATGTTTGGAATGGAAAACAAAAGGCTCAAGGCAGTTTTGTCTCAGGATTTTCGAAACTTTGGTTGTTTGAGTGACTACCTTCCCGAAGGTATTTTTCCATGAAATTTGGTAGAGGAATACTTTTTATATAGGAGTATTATACTGCCAAATTTTGTACCAATCCAAGTCCATTTCGATACCTAACTAAAGTCCCAAAGTTGGAAGCTCAAATCTGGAAATTTGTTCACCAGTTTTGAATTTTTCCCTAACTTTGAGCTACCGTATCTCGGTGCTCGAAACTCCGATTCTTGATCCACTTTTTCTGTTAAAAACATTACTTGCAACTCTAATTGAGTTATATATTTCAGAGGCTAGCTCGCAACGTGTGAATTTTGCCGAACTTCCAAAGTTAGCGAAAAACCAACCCCAACACAACCTTAAGTACTCTGAAACAGTAACTTTGAGCCCATTTTTGAATATCTTCCATTTAGAATCATGGAAAAGTGTCTTCTAAGAACTTTTAGTACTTTCAAAGAGGTTTCCAACGGTACCAAGTTTTCCAATTTTTGACATGTAGGATGTGAGATACGATTTTTCAAAATATCGTATCAAAACTGAAAATTTTTCGGATTCCAAAGGAAGGGAGTTTTCAAGCACTCCTTATTCCTTCGATATTACTTGAACGTTTTATACTTGATTTTCCAAAATAAAAACTCAATCGCTCTTGTACTTTAAGAAACTCTAATTGAACCTAGATTTACGAGTAATTGAGGTTCGTTTTGATGAAATTTTCTTAGATTGTACTAACATACAATCTTCCTTGATAATTGGGGCACGTGAATGATAATACATTATATTTTGCTCAAGTGCACTCGAGGACCTTCAAGAGGATCCTACAGTGAACACTTGAACTTCCAGAAAATATTTCTTCTTGATTTGCTCGGTGAGTGTCAAGTGTATGGCTACTTGAACTCTATGGACTTGATTCATGCTTGGCTTACCTGATTACATGCTTAGCCTACTTGGTTTTGAAAAATGGAGTCGAGTGTGTACTTTATCGCACTCGTTCTCATTTGAAACAAATGACTCATGCTTAACATGTTTTGCCTGGTTTACATGACCTGAAATACATGCTTAAACCTGTCGAATGCTTTATTACATGACATGGTATGCTATGGCTGCATACGTCGTTGGAGTGAATCTCCTCGACACTTACATGATACATGGGGGACGCCCAAACTCATAGGCCGACCTTGGAACTCGAGCCGGCATGGGCTTGGTCGGGAACCTTGGTGAGCCATGAGAATCACATGATAAGCTTGATCTATTTGAGAGATCTTGCTTGGCATACTCGTGGAGTATAGCCTTATAAATGTCGTGCGGGCCCGAAGCGGTGTAGGGTGGACGGATGAGAAGTAAGTGGTGATCTACGGTTTGGAAATATCAGCCCGGTTGACGGAGAGTCATCGCGGGAAGATATACGAATGAACTGGCAAAGCAAGTGGAACTTAGCTCCTGAGAGCTACTATATCCTTGAATTGTTTCTGCTTACTTTCACTGGCTTTATTAATTACTTGTAATTATCTCTTGGACTGTTATTTGGGACTGTTATTTGGACTACGTGCTTGCATGTGTGTTCTTGGCCTCACAAGCGTTTTGTTCACCCTGTAGATTTGTTTTCCTTAACAGGATTGGACTTGGAGAAATGTTAGAGAAACCCCTCTTGACGTACTCTTGTTTTTAGGGTTTCCATTGCACTTTGGGGCTAGACTTGTGATTGATATATATTTTGAATATTGATGTATTTCGAGATCCCGATGTAATGATTGGGCAGATGTTGAATATTGATAAGCTTGAATGCTTACGCACTGATTGTATTTATGATATTTAATCGTAACGTCTAGTATTGTATTAAGCTTGGACGGAAATTGCTTGAGTCCTGGCGAGAGCTGGGCAGGCGTCCCGCGGATACCCTTCGGTACACCCTTAGGGAGAAGTCGGGGCGTCACAGTTGGTATCAGAGCTTAGGCTTTAGATCTCTATAGTGTATCCTAGGCTTAAACGTTTAGGATGCCGGACTGTGGAATTGGATTGAAAGTTAAGTGACTGCTTGTGAAAATGAAAATTAGAACCTAGGTTCGAATTAGTGGATGACAAGGAGTCTTGATATGGTGTGATACATGTGGGATAGTATGAAGTGATCAAATCTTGTTTATTTAGTGTATTTGGACCTACCTGAGCTTTTACTCTTAAGTGTAAACTATAGAAGGTATTGATGCGGTTGAGCACGAGGCCCAAAGTGCACAAGTAGATCCTGTGAAGGTGCCCCAAGGCCCAGTGACACGAGCACGAGCTAAGAGATTCAAGGAGTCCCTCCAAGCCTTGGTACGTGCCATCCAAACCCAAGAGAAACCGGCCATTGAAGGAATTGAGTTGGAATATCCTTGCACGACTACTAAAATGCTGCTTACAATTGAAGATGCAAGTGTTCAAGCTCCAAACGGCGGGTTGAGCTGAAGTTAAGTACCGTCGCTGAGCCGTACGGGGATCTATAGTTAGTTGGGCTAGCTTTCGGTCAAGTGAAGGCCCAAGGGGCTGGCCGAACTTTCCTTGTTATTTTTCCAGTTTATTAGGTCTTAGTCACGGCTATTAATAGCCTCAAGCCGCATGTTACATTCAGTTTTTGAGAGTATTGAATAAAATTTCCAGAATTTCGTCCATTCCTTGTGGCAAATTCCCTTAGCTTGTAAAAGCTAAGTTGAACATCCTAGAGTTGATCCTAGGCTGTTCTTGACTTATCAATCAAGCACACATACTTGATTGTGGCGTCCTCTACCGTTAAATCTGTTCTTGAGTGGTCCAAGTTCGGGTTCAACTCCATCAAATCTTCATCGTGTTCCTCTAGATCCGAAGTAGCTTCCGCGTCTCGCATCAGCTGGCATCAGAGCTAGTTAGAGGTATCACGAATATCCCTTTTTATCGTTTTTAGATCTATTTTAGTCTTCTAAATTCGTAGCTCAAGTGCTCGGGTTTGTCAAGTCCGAAATCTGTCTTTGTTGTTTCCTTGTCAGAAATCTGTCTTTGTTGTTTACTTGTTGTCTGAAATTTTCTGTCCAGTTTTGTCTTGTGTTTATGTTCTGTTTAAATCCAAAAAAAAAAAATCTCTTGTGTTGCATACCTTATTGTCATTCCCTTGAGTCGTTGCTGGAATTAATTTGCTGGGATACCGAATCTGTTTGCACTTGTTTCTTGAACCTTTGTGTTGTTGCTTTGCAAAACTCGAACATCAAAACCTTATTGGGGAAGTCTTGAGCTTCTTGGATCAAAGAGGTTAATCTTGGCAGTCTTGAAACCTGAAATAAACCTTCAACCGTGTTCTTGTTTTCATGGAACTTTGATCTTGAAACCAAATCTGTCCAAGTTGTTTACGTTAATTGCTGTGAAATTGTGGTCTAAACTAGCTGGCTATTGTGTGAAAACACCCCAACAGAAGTCAAAAAAAAATTTCAAGAAAGACGGCTCTAGTTTCCAATTCTTGACCAGCCTTCAAGTTTTACCAAATCTGATTCAAAGGTCAAAAAAAAAAATTTTTCAAGAAAGACGGCTCTAGTTTCCAATTCTTGACCAGCCTTCAAGTTTTACCAAATCTGATTCAAACTTGGACTTTCAAATCTGAACAGCCCTAGTCTTGGTCAGCCTTCAAGCCACCAAATCTGATTCAAACTTGGACTTCCAAATCTGAACAACATCCAATTCTTGACAGCCTACAAGTTTACCAAATTTGGTGCAAAATCTGACTTCCAAATTTGACCAGCCCCAAAATTTCGAATTTGGACCACTTGGGACTCCCAAATCTGACCAAACTCCAAGGTTTCTAATCTTGGCAACCCCAAGTGTCCAAATCAGATCACGGACCAAAAAGACCACGGACCAGCAGCTCAACACATTCCAGAAATTTGGGTTTCGGGTAGAGTTTTCTAGGATTTTCAAAATTTCAGCATTCAAGTTAATTGTCTTACTTTCTTTTGAGTCGTTAGTTATTGTCCAGCTATATTCTGAGTCTTGAGTCGTGTCTAGGTCTTCAGTCATTCACCTCCATTTATTGCTACTAGCTTGTGTGTCACTTGTTGACTAGTCAAGAACGTACACTGCGGTGACGCCTAGTTTGTTCAACTCGAGCAACTAGCAAGCCAAGGAATTGCTTGGTAAGATTATTAGAGAGTGATACACTTGAGTGAAACACGAGTGTGAGTGACCTATACATCGTATTAAAAAAAAAAAAAAAAGAGAGAGGAACTCGTTTTTGTTTATTTGTTTTGCAGGTGAACTAAATATGTCTAGTGGAGTGGGTAGCCAAACCATGGACATCAAACTACAGTTGGAAGCCATGATGGGGGAGTTCAAACGATTGCTTAAGAATGAAATTGAACCATTGCATGATCGAATTGATCAGTTGGAGAACTCGAGACCTCCACCTACCCCGAGTAAGGGCAAAGAATCGGCGTCCTCAAATGATGAAGAGGAAGCGTTTGAGGGAAGGTACCAAAATGATCAAAGGTTCCAACGTCGAGGAGACGACACCATTAAAGGTGTCAAACTCAAGATTCCCTCATTCCAAGGCAAGTCGGACCCCGAGGCGTACTTGGAGTGGGAACGGAAAATTGAGTTAGTCTATGAATGCCACACCTATACGGAGGAGCAAAAGGTGAAACTAGCAGCCGTAGAATTCACTGACTACGCCTCCATTTGGTGGGACCAACTTAGACTGAGCCGAAGGAGAAATCGTGAGAGACTTGTGGAAACTTGGGAGGAAATGAGGAGTCTGATGAGAAAAAGGTTCGTTCCGAGCTACTATAGTCGAGATCTACACCGTCGGCTACAAGCTCTCAACCAAGGGTCCATGTCAGTTGAGGATTATTACAAGGAGATGGAAATGGCCATCATGAAGGCGGATTTGCGTGAAGATGGAGAGGCCACTATGGCTCGTTTTCTACATGGATTGAGGCCCGAGATTGCCGAAGTACTGGAACTCCAACACTACCTCGACATGAATGAAATGCTCGAGAAGGCGGTTACAATTGAACGACGCCTCAAGAGGAGGGGTACTGCGCGACAAAGCACTACTTATCAAGCTGGAAATTGGCGCACTTCTCAACCAAAAAGGGAGGAGAAAGCCGCAACTCCTTCTTACCCTCCAAGGCCGAATGGCCTCCCTTCCAAGGCAACGCCCAAGCCTGACTTTAAGGATAATAGTGCAGCTTCCAAACCGCGTGGTCGAGACACCAAGTGTTTTAAGTGTCAAGGATTTGGCCATATCGCTTCTCAATGCCCCAGCCAAAGGACCATGCTGATGTTGCCAAATGGGGAAATTGTATCAGATGAGGAAGAGGAGTACGAGGGGATACCGCCTCTAGAAGAGGAAGAGAATGAATCGAGTGAGGAGATACCTACGCATGAGGAGATTGGATGCCTAGTGGTTCGAAAGGTCCTCACTACCCGCGCCAAAGAGGAGGAACTGGAGGTACAACGGGACAACCTTTTCTACACAAGGTGTCATATCAAGGATAAGGTGTGTAGTGTTGTTATTGATAGTGGGAGTTGTGCCAATGTCGCTAGTCTACTCATGGTAGAAATGCTAGGGCTCCAAGTTATCAAACATCCAAGACCTTATCGTCTTCAATGGTTGAACAATGAAGGGGAAGTCCGTGTGTTTAGACAAGTAAAAGTGCCATTCCGAATTGGCAAGTGTGAAGACGAGGTTACTTGTGATGTCGTGCCAATGCAAGCAAGTCACCTCATTCTTGGACGGCCTTGGCAATATGATCGCGATGTCGAATTCAAGGGAAGAGCTAATAAATATGTCTTTACTCATTGCAATAGAAAGGTGACACTTGTACCTCTCACCCCAAAACAAGTGTATGAAGATCAAATGAGGCTCCAAAAGGAGTATGAGCTAGAACTTGAGAGGAAAAAGCGAGAGAAAAGTGAGGAAGAAAAAGGAGAGAGTAGGGCCGAAACCCTAGGGAAGAAAAAGGCAACAAGTGGGTCGGCTATGAGAGAAGAAAATAAGGGGAAGCTAAGCTTGCTAGCAAAAGCCAAAGATGAATTTAAGGACATATTTCCTGAGGATGTACCTGATGGACTACCACCGCTAAGGGGAATCGAGCACCAAATCGATCTCATTCCTGGAGCACCATTGCCTAACAAACCAGCCTATGTCCAACAAGCTAATAAGCACAGGCGCAAGCTTGTCTTTGAACCAGGTGATTGGGTCTGGTTACATTTGCGCAAGGAGAGATTTCCAAAACAACGGCAAAGCAAGCTGTCACCAAGAGGAGATGGGCCTTTTCAAGTTATTGAGCGCATCAACGACAATGCATACCGCTTAGATCTGCCTGGTGAGTATACTGTTAGTGCTACATTCAATGTTGCTGATCTAAGTCCATTTATTGCAGGGGACGAGTACGATTTGAGGGCAAATCCTTTTCAAGAGGAGGGGAATGATGCGGTTGAGCACGAGGCCCAAAGTGCACAAGTAGACCCTGTGAAGGTGCCCCAAGGCCCAGTGACACGAGCACGAGCTAAGAGATTCAAGGAGTCCCTCCAAGCCTTGGTACGTGCCATCCAAACCCAAGAGAAACAGGCCATTGAAGGAATTGAGTTGGAATATCCTTGCACGACTACTAAAATGCTGCTTACAATTGAAGATGCAAGTGTTCAAGCTCCAAACGGCGGGTTGAGCTGAAGTTAAGTACCGTCGCTGAGCCGTACGGGGATCTATAGTTAGTTGGGCTAGCTTTCGGTCAAGTGAAGGCCCAAGGGGCTGGCCGAACTTTCCTTGTTATTTTTCCAGTTTATTAGGTCTTAGTCACGGCTATTAATAGCCTCAAGCCGCATGTTACATTCAGTTTTTTGAGAGTATTGAATAAAATTTCCAGAATTTCGTCCATTCCTTGTGGCAAATTCCCTTAGCTTGTAAAAGCTAAGTTGAACATCCTAGAGTTGATCCTAGGCTGTTCTTGACTTATCAATCAAGCACACATACTTGATTGTGGCGTCCTCTACCGTTAAATCTGTTCTTGAGTGGTCCAAGTTCGGGTTCAACTCCGTCAAATCTTCATCGTGTTCCTCTAGATCCGAAGTAGCTTCCGCGTCTCGCATCAGCTGGCATCAGAGCTAGTTAGAGGTATCACGAATATCCCTTTTTATCATTTTTAGATCTATTTTAGTCTTCTAAATTCGTAGCTCAAGTGCTCGGGTTTGTCAAGTCCGAAATCTGTCTTTGTTGTTTCCTTGTCAGAAATCTGTCTTTGTTGTTTCCTTGTCAGAAATCTGTCTTTGTTGTTTCCTTGTCAGAAATCTGTCTTTGTTGTTTACTTGTTGTCTGAAATTTTCTGTCCAGTTTTGTCTTGTGTTTATGTTCTGTTTAAATCCAAAAAAAAAAAAAAATCTCTTGTGTTGCATACCTTATTGTCATTCCCTTGAGTCGTTGCTGGAATTAATTTGCTGGGATACCGAATCTGTTTGCACTTGTTTCTTGAACCTTTGTGTTGTTGCTTTGCAAAACTCGAACATCAAAACCTTATTGGGGAAGTCTTGAGCTTCTTGGATCAAAGAGGTTAATCTTGGCAGTCTTGAAACCTGAAATAAACCTTCAACCGTGTTCTTGTTTTCATGGAACTTTGATCTTGAAACCAAATCTGTCCAAGTTGTTTACGTTAATTGCTGTGAAATTGTGGTCTAAGCTAGCTGGCTATTGTGTGAAAACACCCCAACAGAAGTCAAAAAAAAATTTCAAGAAAGACGGCTCTAGTTTCCAATTCTTGACCAGCCTTCAAGTTTTACCAAATCTGATTCAAAGGTCAAAAAAAAAAAATTTTCAAGAAAGACGGCTCTAGTTTCCAATTCTTGACCAGCCTTCAAGTTTTACCAAATCTGATTCAAACTTGGACTTTCAAATCTGAACAGCCCTAGTCTTGGTCAGCATTCAAGCCACCAAATCTGATTCAAACTTGGACTTCCAAATCTGAACAACATCCAATTCTTGACAGCCTACAAGTTTACCAAATTTGGTGCAAAATCTGACTTCCAGACCAGCCCCAAAATTTCGAATTTGGACCACTTGGGACTCCCAAATCTGACCAAACTCCAAGGTTTCTAATCTTGGCAACCCCAAGTGTCCAAATCAGATCACGGACCAAAAAGACCACGGACCAGCAGCTCAACACATTCCAGAAATTTGGGTTTCGGGTAGAGTTTTCTAGGATTTTCAAAATTTCAGCATTCAAGTTAATTGTCTTACTTTCTTTTGAGTCGTTAGTTATTGTCCAGCTATATTCTGAGTCTTGAGTCGTGTCTAGGTCTTCAGTCATTCACCTCCATTTATTGCTACTAGCTTGTGTGTCACTTGTTGACTAGTCAAGAACGTACACTGCGGTGACCTCTGTTTGTTCAACTCGAGCGACTAGCAAGCCAAGGAATTGCTTGGTAAGATTATTAGAGAGTGATACACTTGAGTGAAACACGAGTGTGAGTGACTTATACATCGTATTAAAAAAAAAAAAAGAGAGAGGAACTCGTTTTTGTTTATTTGTTTTGCAGGTGAACTAAATATGTCTAGTGGAGTGGGTAGCCAAACCATGGACATCAAACTACAGTTGGAAGCCATGATGGGGGAGTTCAAACGATTGCTTAAGAATGAAATTGAACCATTGCATGATCGAATTGATCAGTTGGAGAACTCGAGACCTCCACCTACCCCGAGTAAGGGCAAAGAATCGGCGTCCTCAAATGATGAAGAGGAAGCGTTTGAGGGAAGGTACCAAAATGATCAAAGGTTCCAACGTCGAGGAGACGACACCATTAAAGGTGTCAAACTCAAGATTCCCTCATTCCAAGGCAAGTCGGACCCCGAGGCGTACTTGGAGTGGGAACGGAAAATTGAGTTAGTCTATGAATGCCACACCTATACGGAGGAGCAAAAGGTGAAACTAGCAGCCGTAGAATTCACTGACTACGCCTCCATTTGGTGGGACCAACTTAGACTGAGCCGAAGGAGAAATCGTGAGAGACTTGTGGAAACTTGGGAGGAAATGAGGAGTCTGATGAGAAAAAGGTTCGTTCCGAGCTACTATAGTCGAGATCTACACCGTCGGCTACAAGCTCTCAACCAAGGGTCCATGTCAGTTGAGGATTATTACAAGGAGATGGAAATGGCCATCATGAAGGCGGATTTGCGTGAAGATGGAGAGGCCACTATGGCTCGTTTTCTACATGGATTGAGGCCCGAGATTGCCGAAGTACTGGAACTCCAACACTACCTCGACATGAATGAAATGCTCGAGAAGGCGGTTACAATTGAACGACGCCTCAAGAGGAGGGGTACTGCGCGACAAAGCACTACTTATCAAGCTGGAAATTGGCGCACTTCTCAACCAAAAAGGGAGGAGAAAGCCGCAACTCCTTCTTACCCTCCAAGGCCGAATGGCCTCCCTTCCAAGGCAACGCCCAAGCCTGACTTTAAGGATAATAGTGCAGCTTCCAAACCGCGTGGTCGAGACACCAAGTGTTTTAAGTGTCAAGGATTTGGCCATATCGCTTCTCAATGCCCCAGCCAAAGGACCATGCTGATGTTGCCAAATGGGGAAATTGTATCAGATGAGGAAGAGGAGTACGAGGGGATACCGCCTCTAGAAGAGGAAGAGAATGAATCGAGTGAGGAGATACCTACGCATGAGGAGATTGGATGCCTAGTGGTTCGAAAGGTCCTCACTACCCGCGCCAAAGAGGAGGAACTGGAGGTACAACGGGACAACCTTTTCTACACAAGGTGTCATATCAAGGATAAGGTGTGTAGTGTTGTTATTGATAGTGGGAGTTGTGCCAATGTCGCTAGTCTACTCATGGTAGAAATGCTAGGGCTCCAAGTTATCAAACATCCAAGACCTTATCGTCTTCAATGGTTGAACAATGAAGGGGAAGTCCGTGTGTTTAGACAAGTAAAAGTGCCATTCCGAATTGGCAAGTGTGAAGACGAGGTTACTTGTGATGTCGTGCCAATGCAAGCAAGTCACCTCATTCTTGGACGGCCTTGGCAATATGATCGCGATGTCGAATTCAAGGGAAGAGCTAATAAATATGTCTTTACTCATTGCAATAGAAAGGTGACACTTGTACCTCTCACCCCAAAACAAGTGTATGAAGATCAAATGAGGCTCCAAAAGGAGTATGAGCTAGAACTTGAGAGGAAAAAGCGAGAGAAAAGTGAGGAAGAAAAAGGAGAGAGTAGGGCCGAAACCCTAGGGAAGAAAAAGGCAACAAGTGGGTCGGCTATGAGAGAAGAAAATAAGGGGAAGCTAAGCTTGCTAGCAAAAGCCAAAGATGAATTTAAGGACATATTTCCTGAGGATGTACCTGATGGACTACCACCGCTAAGGGGAATCGAGCACCAAATCGATCTCATTCCTGGAGCACCATTGCCTAACAAACCAGCCTATGTCCAACAAGCTAATAAGCACAGGCGCAAGCTTGTCTTTGAACCAGGTGATTGGGTCTGGTTACATTTGCGCAAGGAGAGATTTCCAAAACAACGGCAAAGCAAGCTGTCACCAAGAGGAGATGGGCCTTTTCAAGTTATTGAGCGCATCAACGACAATGCATACCCGCTTAGATCTGCCTGGTGAGTATACTGTTAGTGCTACATTCAATGTTGCTGATCTAAGTCCATTTATTGCAGGGGACGAGTACGATTTGAGGGCAAATCCTTTTCAAGAGGAGGGGAATGATGCGGTTGAGCACGAGGCCCAAAGTGCACAAGTAGACCCTGTGAAGGTGCCCCAAGGCCCAGTGACACGAGCACGAGCTAAGAGATTCAAGGAGTCCCTCCAAGCCTTGGTACGTGCCATCCAAACCCAAGAGAAACAGGCCATTGAAGGAATTGAGTTGGAATATCCTTGCACGACTACTAAAATGCTGCTTACAATTGAAGATGCAAGTGTTCAAGCTCCAAACGGCGGGTTGAGCTGAAGTTAAGTACCGTCGCTGAGCCGTACGGGGATCTATAGTTAGTTGGGCTAGCTTTCGGTCAAGTGAAGGCCCAAGGGGCTGGCCGAACTTTCCTTGTTATTTTTCCAGTTTATTAGGTCTTAGTCACGGCTATTAATAGCCTCAAGCCGCATGTTACATTCAGTTTTTGAGAGTATTGAATAAAATTTCCAGAATTTCGTCCATTCCTTGTGGCAAATTCCCTTAGCTTGTAAAAGCTAAGTTGAACATCCTAGAGTTGATCCTAGGCTGTTCTTGACTTATCAATCAAGCACACATACTTGATTGTGGCGTCCTCTACCGTTAAATCTGTTCTTGAGTGGTCCAAGTTCGGGTTCAACTCCATCAAATCTTCATCGTGTTCCTCTAGATCCGAAGTAGCTTCCGCGTCTTGCATCAGTAATGGTGATATTAAATTGTCTCGGGGGCGCCTTCCGGTGGTCCACTATCGAGAGAGAGTGACCTAAGAGAGCATTGGAGAAATGGTCCAATTTGCTGGACTAGGACTTCATGTGAATTTCAAAGGATTTGCTCGAGCCCAAATAGTGGGGTGTTAATAGTGGTCGATCATTGGAAGTGGCTATCTGAGGAAACTAGAGTGATTCGAAGGGATGATCGAGAACTGAGGACAATTGTGGATGCCTAGACTACTAGAATTCTTGAAATGAAAATTGAAATACTTAAGGATGCGAGGGAGACAAAGGCTCCTAGTGAGAAGCTTCAAAAGCTAAGAACCAACTTGTTAGGGTAGTGCCCAAAATTAAAGACAGGATGGATGAGTCAGTGGCTAGGTGTGTTACCTTAGTTGAATGAGTGGAGAATGACAAGATATTCGATAAGGGACATGAGATCTAAAACTCCTAGTGCTGGAAATGAAATTGATCCTACGGAGGTAGTGAAGACTTTTGGATTCCGCCAATCACTAATTTAGTGATTTAAACTATTTTAATAGTTTTTACCAAAGATAGACAGGGTGACGCTCGCTTAAAGGCCGTTGTATTTTGTGTCTTGTTTCAATATGTTTCCTACCTTTTGAGGCAATTAAACATTTCTCATGACATGTTTGACTTTACTGTTTTATGATTTCAAATCCATGATTGGGGGTTGTACGTATTTGCGATTATTTCAGCGTCTTCCCTTTTATTCTCGTATTTGTTTAGCGTGATCAAAGTCTCACTTTTCAAACTTCGTTTATGTGCATTCATTTTATGCCATGTTTATATGACTGTTAAAGTTATGAGTGGCCAAATAAGTAAAAAAGGGACCGAGGGCGAAGGGTTATGCCACCCCAAGCTCCAGGGGATAATTAGGGAATGATTGCTGGATTGAACCGAAACCTTAGAAATGAAGGAAAACACCTACATAGCTCCCACCATTGACCATACGACTGATATCCTAGAACGGTTGGTTGAGTACCAAAGCTCTGGACCAATAAGCCAACCTAAGAACCAGGAGAGGTGTGAAAATGAAATAATTCTTGAAGGTCGTCTATCTAGGTTTCACGGGGGACCTAACCTTGAAACAATAAGATTGATTTGAAAGGATACAATAAGGCACTAATGGGACTACGAGATTTTGATCTCTTTTCAAACAACTTCATAGACAAGTATCGAAGATTGAAGTAAGACATGAAAAACTTTATATCAAGGAATAGAGTCCCCGTATCTAGTTGTAATTGGAATTAATAGTAGTGATTTTATGGAGACTTAAGAACTCATCCATGTTCGGTAGAGAATAGCTAAGATTTATATTTCGGGGTGACCTATAAACAAAAGAATGAAAGAGTAATCTGGCTCGAACTTCCATTATGCATAGCTACTCTTTTGATCCTTTGATTTGCCTGGTAGGTTAGCATTTGACTTAAACCAACTAGTAAAATGACAACTTTGGAAGAAATGCGTAAGGAATTGGACCTTCTTCGAAATGAGGTAGAATTTCAAAAGAGATTGGCTGACTACTGGGAAGGACGGTGGAAACAAGAATATGCAGAGAAAATTGAATTACTACGCCAGAATGTAGAATTAGAGAAGAAATGCAAAGAAAATCCTTGAACTGGCCAAGTCGCCACTTCTCATGCAAATTGTGGATACTGCGGCAAGGTTAACCACGTTGAGGCCGAGTGCTGGATGAATCAAGGAAAGTGTCTGGGGTGCGGTAGTACCAAGCATAAGATTTCGGATTGCCCTAGAGCTTTTAAAAAGAGGAAGTACTCAATAGCCAACTAGGTCCACCGCAAAGCGATCAAGTGCCAGATGGGAGTAATTAGTACTAATGGCTATGAACGGGGTCCTAGTAGTGAAGGTTTCACAGATTGAGATGGTTTGACTTCACTCGAGAAATAGAGGTTGTAGTTTTACCCTAGACTAGGCTAGCACCTTTGGAGGTTGTGATCTTTTGAAAAAGAGAAAAGTCTTTTGTTGTTTTGTATCCTGGCAACTTGACATGTTTTGCTACAATCCTGTCGTTTCTCCTTTTCCTTTTGAGAGGATTTGATAAACCTCTTCCAACTGCATGTAATTATTATGATCTTTATGACTCATGAAAATTTACTTCGCTTTTAATTATTTTTATGACTGACACGTATGTTTAAATCCTGCCCCACGCCCTTAGAATTATAATAAGACACGAATGGTATTGGATGTGATCGAGATTTTGCTTGAGAATATAAACCATGTGAGGTCTTGATAGTGACTAGAGATCGGAACCGAAGTGAGAACTTAGCGTTGAAATGGGATTCAATGTTTGAAATGCCAATTTGAGATATAAAAAAAAATGGTGGATTTGAGTTAGTGAAAGGAAATAATTAATGGATTCCATGTGCCTAACGATTAAGGACTAGATATCGTATTTGGAATGAAGGCTAGAAGCTATGTATTTATAGATTATGGAGTCTGGAGCGATGTGACCATTAAGAACAACTACCCTTTTGTCTTACATGGATAAGAATTCGATAATTTGTAAGGAGTCGTGATCCTATTTAAGTTGGATTTAAAGTAGAGATATTACCCATTTGGGAACCCTAGGAACTAATGTGGTTAATACCGCTTTCAAATTAAGACATGGACACTCTAAAAATTTCGGTAAACCCTTCGAGTTGACAGATGCACTAAAAGCATTTATGGACCCAAGGTATCGGAGTTAAACCGTATTTGGACAAATCGGTGGAGGCATTTATTGATGATATATCGATATACTCTAGTGTTTGAGAAGGTCATGAAAGACACTTGATGGTAGTTTTACGAATCTCGAGAGAACGCCAACTTTTGTTAAGTTCAATAACTGTGAGTTCGATTGGAAGAAATAGCCTTTCTAGGTTATACAGTATCTAAGGAAGGAATTATTATTGACTCAGCTAAAATGAAAGATTGTATAAGAGGAAACGACCAGAAAAGCATATTGAAATTTGGAATTCTCGGAGTTAGCCGAATACTACCTTTGGTTTATCAAGGATTTTTGTAAGAGTGCAAGACTTGGCAAACCATTTGAGGTTCTATATGTAAGGGAAAATCTTGAGATGAAGAATGTTAATCGGTGTACATGTGTAGGAGGTAATTTTGTGATTTACACAGATGATTCAAAGGATGGTTTAGAATGTATATTAATAAAACATGATAAGGTGATTGTATATGCCTCTAGGAAGTTAAAATATTACGAGAGGAAGTAGCCAACTCCTGATTGGGAGTAAATAACTACAATATTTGCCTTAAAGAAGTGAAGATATTGCCTATATGAGGTAGACATGAGGCCTGGAAGTTAAAATGCCTATTGAAGAAAAAATCAAGGTTTGATTGCTAGTCGAATGAATGGAAATTGTCAAGTGTAAGTTAGAAAAACGTAAGTTGGTGATCGATCAGATAGGCTTAACCATGAAGGGAATGATATTTTCTCAGGTATGAATTTCGAGAACGAAATTCTGTTAAGGAAGGGAGGATGTGAGGACCTGAAAAATTTCTTATTTTTATCGAATATTAATGGTTTAATTAAGTATTTATCCACCTGTTTTCTCCAAATAATTTATTACGACCATTTTAAATCCATTCGTATGGAATAATGTCTTCATTATGCTTTAAAATGTCCCGTTAACAACTTCAATTTTCGGAGGATTGTTTAAGTGAGAAATAATGAACACGAGTGTTTCAAGGTGATATTATATTCGAGAGTATGATTATCCTGGGGAAATTAAGAACGGACAATAGCAGATTAAGAAAAGCTAATCGAGAATTAAAGGTGAATAAGTTCTAAGTGAGCATATACTACTCACGCGTGGATAGTTTTCCAAAAGACGCATGGATACAAATTTATTGGAGATTTGAGGAGTTAATACTCGACTCATGTGAGGACTCGTAAAACTCCTATTAAAACCCTATTTTGAGCTTATTTAATTATTTACTTGTTCATTTATTCCGAGTATTATTTTCTAGACCTATTGAACCTAATTACGTGGAAATATAGTTTCGTTATATTTTTAAAGTGACTTGTTTCAAGAATTAATTTCCGGGAGCGCGTTTAGTGAGAACAGTGAATAGTGCTTGGAAATTTTACCCGATTGAGAGTACAATAGGCTTGGAATATTAAAGATTTATACAATGGACCTAAATTAGGTAATTTCATGTTTAAATACTCAAGTGATAGTTATTAGTATTATCGTTGTAAGAATTTCTCGGAAGCTTCGTGTTATCGCGCTTAAATTGGAGATACGCGTTTTCACACACGTGATTTTAATTGAGGGACTTTAGACCCTCATTTTGGGACAATTAAGAGTGAATAATATTTATATGAACATAAGTGCATTAGAGGGTTAGTGCACTAGTGAAACAAACGCGAGAGGAATCGAGCTCGAAACGCGCGCGAGTGCGCGCGGTAGTAGAGTTGACTTTTGCATCAACATGGGCCACACAAATGAAGCTTCCATAGGAAGCTAAATTTGATCAAAATTTCTCTCTCCTCACCCCTCATTTGGCCGGCCATTTAGCTCAACAAGAACACCAAGTTCTTCCAAATTTTCCATCACCAAAAATCATCATCAAACCAGCACCAAATCCTACCAAAATTTAACCACACTTAGCTCTACACTAGAAGATCATCTTAAGCTGCAAAAGGGAGCTGAAAAGCCACGGTTTTCTGGAGCAAAGAGTGACCGAAATTCTGCTCTTGAACCTCCAACCAAGTGAGTGATGATCCAACCTTAGAAACTTGTCATTTGGAGGTTATCTTACCTAGTTAAGTTCATTTATGCCATTGGTTAGCTTGTTTATGGTGTAAAATGAAATGGGTGGGCTCTATGAACTCCCACCTTTGTCTTGGGGACTGATCTCATGCTTGATGATGGATTTAATGTTGGTTTAGTGCTCAAAATGGTAGATTAATGGTGTATTATTAGTAGAAACTTCAAGGGGTGCATGGAGTAAAAAGTTCCAATTCTGCCCCTGCTTTGAACGTACCTATTTCTGCAGAATTTTGGGGATTTAATGGCTTATATATGATTTTTATATGTTGTATAGATGGTGTAAAAAATTTCATTGAAAAATATTGAGGTTTGGTGGGTCAAATGAATCGATTTCACAAAGCTAGTAAATCTGGAACTGTTCCCGTAATGCTCTGACCAGTTTTCGTGTTTCGGCCATAACTTTGTACTCCGACGTCAAAATCTAGTGCCGTTAGTGGCATTTGAAACTAGACATTCCCACCTTTCCGACGGTATAAAATTCACATTCTGGTTCCATGTATGTGAGCCGAACTAACCATTTAAAGTCGGCTGTTCTGTTTCTCTGTTTTCCTGGAACGAAATGCTGAGGCTGCAACTTGTGGCTCGAATTCGAGCTAGTTGTGTGCCAAATTTCAAAATGATTTCTTCTGTGAAATTTTAGCTCTATGAATTTATTTTTCAATGCCATAAACCATGCCCACTTCCGAGTTAATTTGAGCGATTTATGATCAAAATACGGAACCTGCCCTGCTCTTGAAAACCCTAACTTTTGGACAGATTTGATGCAAGGCTTGGTGTAGACTTGCTAACTGAATATTTTGGTGCTAAACACTTATGAAATGTGCCATGAATGTTCCTTAGGCTTTGCCTACACTAATGAGCCATGTTTGAGGAATTTTTCCTTGACCAAATGTTTGGAATGGAAAACAAAAGGCTCAAGGCAGTTTTGTCTCAGGATTTTCGAAACTTTGGTTGTTTGAGTGACTACCTTCCCGAAGGTATTTTTCCATGAAATTTGGTAGAGGAATACTTTTTATATAGGAGTATTATACTGCCAAATTTTGTACCAATCCAAGTCCATTTCGATACCTAACTAAAGTCCCAAAGTTGGAAGCTCAAATCTGGAAATTTGTTCACCAGTTTTGAATTTTTCCCTAACTTTGAGCTACCGTATCTCGGTGCTCGAAACTCCGATTCTTGATCCACTTTTTCTGTTAAAAACATTACTTGCAACTCTAATTGAGTTATAGATTTCAGAGGCTAGCTCGCAACGTGTGAATTTTGCCGAACTTCCAAAGTTAGCGAAAAACCAACCCCAACACAACCTTAAGTACTCTGAAACAGTAACTTTGAGCCCATTTTTGAATATCTTCCATTTAGAATCATGGAAAAGTGTCTTCTAAGAACTTTTAGTACTTTCAAAGAGGTTTCCAACGGTACCAAGTTTTCCAATTTTTGACATGTAGAATGTGAGATACGATTTTTCAAAATATCGTATCAAAACTGAAAATTTTCCGAATTCCAAAGGAAGGGAGTTTTCAAGCACTCCTTATTCCTTCGATATTACTTGAACGTTTTATACTTGATTTTCCAAAATAAAAACTCGATCGCTCTTGTACTTTAAGAAACTCTAATTGAACCTCGATTTACGAGTAATTGAGGTTCGTTTTCATGAAATTTTCTTAGATTGTACTAACATACAATCTTCCTTGATAATTGGGGCACGTGAATGATAATACATTATATTTTGCTCAGGTGCACTCGAGGACCTTCAAGAGGATCCTACAGTGAACACTTGAACTTCCAGAAAATATTTCTTCTTGATTTGCTCGGTGAGTGTCAAGTGTATGGCTACTTGAACTCTATGGACTTGATTCATGCTTGGCTTACCTGATTACATGCTTAGCCTACTTGGTTTTGAAAAATGGAGTCGAGTGTGTACTTTATCGCACTCGTTCTCATTTGAAACAAATGACTCATGCTTAACATGTTTTGCCTGGTTTACATGACCTGAAATACATGCTTAAACCTGTCGAATGCTTTATTACATGACATGGTATGCTATGGCTGCATACGTCGTTGGAGTGAATCTCCTCGACACTTACATGATACATGGGGGACGCCCAAACTCATAGGCCGACCTTGGAACTCGAGCCGGCATGGGCTTGGTCGGGTACCTTGGTGAGCCATGAGAATCACATGATAAGCTTGATCTATTTGAGAGATCTTGCTTGGCATACTCGTGGAGTATAGCCTTATAAATGTCGTGCGGGCCCGAAGCGGTGTAGGGTGGACGGATGAGAAGTAAGTGGTGATCTACGGTTTGGAAATATCAACCCGGTTGACGGAGAGTCATCGCGGGAAGATATACGAATGAACTGGCAAAGCAAGTGGAACTTAGCTCCTGAGAGCTACTATATCCTTGAATTGTTTCTGCTTACTTTCACTGGCTTTATTAATTACTTGTAATTATCTCTTGGACTGTTATTTGGGACTGTTATCTGGACTACGTGCTTGCATGTGTGTTCTTGGCCTCACGAGCGTTTTGCTCACCCTGTAGATTTATTTTCTTAACAAGATTGGACTTGGAGAAATGTTGGAGAAACCCCTCTTGGCGTACTCTTGTTTTTAGGGTTTCCGTTGCACTTTGAGGCTAGACTTGTGATTGATGTATATTTTGAATGTTGATGTATTTCGAGATCCCGATGTAATGATTGGGCAGATGTTGAATATTGATAAGCTTGAATGCTTACGCACTGATTGTATTTATGATATTTAATCGTAACGTCTAGTATTGTATTAAACTTGGACGAAAATTGCTTGAGTCCTGGCGAGAGTTGGGCAGGCGTCCCGCGGATACCCTTTGGTTCGCCTTAGGGAGAAGTGGGGGCGTCACAGCCTTAAAAGTGAACTGCCATGATTCTTGACTACTTGTACTTGTGGTACCTCATTGAGCGTAAGCTCACCTCATTCCCGTTATCTTTGCCTTCCTTACAGGGTTCAATATTTTGTGAGCTATGATTTTTGAAGAAAGAGTCGAGCTAGTGTAGACATTCTTTTGATCACGCTTCTCTGTAATCGAAACCCTAATTGTACTTTGTATACATATGGTTACTATGTCTTGTATTTCAAGTTAACTTGTTGAAGACTTTGATGTACATATGTAAATAAGTGTTTAATCAAGTGTTTCAAGTGTAGTCATTTGAGGTTGTACGTTTCTATGGTTATGTGAGCTTTCTTGTATCCATTGGGGAAATCGAGCGAGTGCGAAGCTTGAATGAAGAAGGAAAAAAATTTGGTCAGATTTTGACGCAGCCGCGATCCTTTGCATTTCCCGAAATTCTTTGGACCGTTTGGTAAGGTTACGAATGATTTGGTCGTAGTTCTGACGAGAACTGGGCAGATGGTCCACCGACCCCCTTGGTACGCCTTAAGGGAAGGTGGGGCCGTCACATTTCCTCTCCAAAGAAATTCCACTACAAGCTTCCTTGCTACCTTATTGCTACTTTGTTCAGTTTAGTTTTGTTGTTCTTGTTGATCTTCACTCAAACAAGGTAAGAATCAAGGTAGGAATGGAAGTTTTCTCCTCTCTTTTCCCTCTCCAATGGTTCGGCCAAACCAAGCAAGAAATGAAGAAAAATTGGTCCAAGAGAAAGATAAGAAGAAAGGAAATGGTCTTGGTCAACCAACCCTTTGATCATTGACACTTGGCAAGGGAAAGTTTTCTCTCTTTTTTTTGTCTTTTCTTTTCTTTTCCTTAGTCAAATATTTCAGCTGGATTAAGAAGTAATTTAGGGAGGATTAGGTGAAATAAAAACAAGAAGATTAGAGCAAGAATGTATTAGTCAAGCGGTGTACTCAACCGGTAACAAACGGCGCAAGTCGATTCAAGCCTATTTTCCTTAACTCTCTTGTACTTTTGTTTTAACTTATGATTCACTAACTTATTCTTATCACTTATAATCACACACCTCCTCTTACGTAATACTCACTTTTATCCACTAAATTAGGTACACACATCTCACCAAGTGATCACACTACCAAAATATGCAAAAACCCTAGTTTACCCGAACTATAAAAGTAAAAGTAAAACTTTCGATTCTATGATTTATTACAACTATTGATAGAGTAAATTAGTAGTAAAGGAATTGTAAATTAACTTATTCAAAATAAAAGGGAATTGTAAGGAAAATATAGGTGAATTTCCAAGTCCTCACATATTAACCCCTCTTGAGGAGTGTTTTGATAGAGAAGGTTCTAAGGATACCATCACCCAAGAAAGTTATATGGATGTTCCTTTGGACAAATCTCAAATGGTGTTCCTACAAGGTCATATCTATGAAACATTTGCGATAGGTAAGCCACTTTCATCTCTCTTATCATTAGAACATGTGGCTTTTGTTATTGAGCCACCATTTATTGATCACCATGTCCTAAAATGGCAGATTATTCATTAATAAAACCTCGAAAAAATGAGGTTAAATAGCCTAACCAACGACTATAAACAAAAGCGCTTCTCGGGAGGTAATCCAATATATTAGTATTTTATTTCAATCAACTGTGATTATAGGGTTTAGTTAAGTATTAATGTTATTTTGTTATGTTTGTTTCCTAGGAATGGGAAAAAAAAAAAAGCAAAGGTGAACAAATGTGGTGAAAAAATGAAGTTTGATCAAAGATCTCAACTCCTTGATTTCAATAATTGTTGTTTTTGATTTGTTAAATAGGGTTAATGTGACGACTCTACCTCCCCCAAGGGCGTACCCCAAGATTTAGCAGACCGCCTGCCTAACTCTTGCCAGAACTCACTGACATAATTTAAAAGACGAATTATAACTTCAAGAGTAAGAGTAGCAGTAGTTTCCAAACTTAAAATATATGTACAAACTCAGTCATCTCAAATGTCCATACATACTCAAAATCCAGCAAAAGATTCAATCTCTAGTTGAAATCGAAACCCTAGACGAGCACCAGTACTATTACATTACAAAGCCAAAAGATCTGAATAAAATCCATCTGATCACAGTTACTCACCCATGCTCGCACCCCCTGTAAGAAAAAATAAAACTAATGGGATGAACCATAGTTCAGTGAGGTTCCAAAACAATTCATGCAAACAAAGAATCAATTTCAAAGCAAGTAAGAAGGCGGTCACTAAGCAAATAAATAACGGATAATTAAGAACAAGTGGCACATTCAAATAAAAGGATATATTTTTCCTCACATTGGTCGCTTAACTTGTAATCGTTGACACTCCGTCAACCGCAGAATACACTATGAAATCTAGTAGATCACTACTTCACGCCATCTCCGACCACCGATCATCCCCCTTACTCGGGCTTGCACCCCAATCAAGTACAAGTAGAGTAATATTCGAATATACCAAGGCCAATACAAGATACAAGACCCATGGTTCATTGGTCACCTCGATCAAACCCTTGCTAGCTCGATTTGACCAACTAGCCAATGGGGATAGGATCTCAAAAGAAGTATAGTCGGCGAGATAACAACTCCAACCAGCTTTCAAGTCATGCACAGATATATCGATTCACAAGCAAACAAGTCAACAAGAATTCAAGCAAGTTAGGTTGAGTGTGATAAAGTATACACTCGCATTTGCAATATCAAGTCAATCTCAACAACAAGTCACATGAAGCATCACATAATCCAAATCATATAATTTGAACACTCACCAATGAGTTACTACTTATCAACGTCAAGCTCAGACCCTACACCCTAGTTACTCTCGAAATCTGTGAGTGAATATCACATGGCAAGTTGCAATCAAACAGGGGTTTCAAAATATACAACCCTCGCTTGTTAATATCAAAGAAAGACCATGTACATGAACCGTACTATATGCAAGATACATGCACGCTCCTCTTTTTTTTTTTTAGAAAGAAAACGATTAAAACCTTTAAGTTTAAAACTTGACTTGTTCAATTAGAAATCATGCTTAAAATGGCCATTACTTTCTCCTTGCAAAATATATAATTTTTGGCAAAATTTCAACTTATAACTCATAACCAAAGTAGAATCAAGCATCCATAAGCAAACTAAGTCCGAATCAACCACAACTCATCCTTCTACTCCCACTTTCACTCGCTTATACTACAAGAAAAGAAATGGGCAGCACCTCCCCAATTTTTCCTTCAATTTTTCTCCAATTTTCCAAGCTAAGTTTCTTGGCAAAACAGCCCAAATCAACTCCTTAAGTTATAAGATAAAAAGGGTTCTTATACTAGGCCACCAAACTAACTAATTTAGGCATATACATAGCATATATTCATCATATACTCAAGCTGGAAAATTAAACCCTAGGCAGGAATTTTATAAACTAAACTGAAAAATCCTATTTTGAAGCTAAAAATTCATACTAAAACTAGAAATCTTCATATTAAAACTCTCAAGTCCATAGCAAGGCTAGATATCATCATCTCATGGCTTGAAAATATAATCAAAGCTGGAAAAGTTCACCAATCTTCAAAAATCCGTGAAATATTTCACAAAACCTCCATATTTAAGGTATATATCCAATAAAATGCAAGATAAGAAAGAGAAGGAGAGTTTCTTAATTTAATACCTTCAAACCCATAGGAGAAAAATGAAAACCAAAACTTTCCTTTCCAAATCATTCCACTACAAGCCTTCTTGTCCCCTTGTAGCAACTTTCTTCGGATTAGATTAGTGGTTCTTGTTGATTTCCTCACTTAATCAAGCCAAAAGCTAGGTGAAAATTGATGTTTCTCCCTCTCTTTTTCTCTCTCTTTTGGTCGGCCAAGAAGGTAAGAAAATGGAGAAAATTTTGGTGAAATGAAAGATAAAGATGGAAGAAAGGTCTTGGTCAAAGATGACCTTGATTGCCAACACTTGGCATCCAACCATTTTCTCTTCTTCTTTTTTTTCTTCTTTTCCTCTCTTTTTCCTCTCCAAAATTTCAGCCAACAACATAAAAAAATAGGGAAGGAAAAATAAAAGAAAAATAAGAAGATTAGGGAAAGAAAGTCTTGGTCAAGTGGTGTCTTTGACTGGTAACAAGCAGTGCGAGTTGGTTCAAGGCTATTTCTTTGTCTCTCTTGTATTTTTAACTTATGATTCACTAATTTATTTTTAACACTTTTAATCACATACTTTTCTCTTACTTAACACCTGCTCTTATCCACCAAATTTAGTGCACACACCTCTCCAATTGATCACACTACCACAATGCACCATAAAACCTAGCATGCACCAAACTATAAAAGTAAAAGTAAATACTCTCGACTCTATCATGAAAAAAATAGTTACAAATATTAAAGCAAGTAAATTAATATTAAGGAAACTGTGAATTAAATTATTCAAAAATAAAGAAAATTATAAGGAAATATAAACGAATTTTCAAGTCCTCATAGTTAAATGTTTTGATCATTTTACATGTGCACACATTGACTATTTTGACAAAAGTATGATCTAAAATACATTTTGAGAAATTGGGGTGAAGTTTGTAATTTTTGGAAGTTGAAAATTTTCTGCCAAAAAAATTGCAGACAGAAAATGCAGGCTCTGAAAACTTGGCTCATGCTCACGTTTTCTCTACCTTGAATTTTATCTTTTGTAGGAATAACATAGAAAACATGAGCTGGAAAGCGTGAGCTCAATCTCACGTTTTCAATAACTCGCGTATTGCTTTCTGCAGACATAAACCTAAAAACACAAGTTGCAAAAACATGAGCTCAAGGTCATGTTTTCATAGGTTTTCGCTTCCGTAAACATAAAGAAGAAAACGTGAGCTTGAGCTCACGTTTTTAGCTCACGTATTCGGTCCTTTGATTAAAAAACTAAAAACATAATCACTTTTCTCCTTTTTCTTCTTCCTGACACTCACAAACTCATATCTAAAACATACACCACTCATAAAAAACCACTTTTCACCATTTTATCTTCAAACAAATTTCACCAAATCACTCCCTACATCCTCTAGAGTGGATTTCATGGTTCTAAAATTTTCAAACACAACTCAAGATTTGGATTCAAACTTCAAAGGAGTTAGGGTATCATATTCTTTAATTTTTCAAATGGAGCTTGTTTGAAGCAAAATTTTTCGGGCTATTTGCATCTTGTGTATCATTGAACATCACCAAACCACCTTGAGGTAACAAATCTTCACCTAATTTTATCATTTAAATTTTGCCATGGTTAAATTATTTCTATTTTAAGGCAATTTCAAATTTCATTAATATGTGAAGTTTGATGTGTTTATTTGAGCTTATTGATGTTATTGGTGATTGCTAGTGATCAATAAATCTTCAGGTTTGAGTTTATTGTATTTATTTGCTGAATTTTTGCTAATTTTATGCTTAATTTAGCTTGATAACAAAGTTGCATATTAAATGACCAATGTAGCATTTTAATTAGCTTTGTGGGAGTTTATGATATTCATTTGAGTATTCTCAATTACCTAAATATATGAGAAGGTATATTGGTTGAATTATTAGATAATTCTCGAAGATGAGGTGAAGTAAAAAAAATGGCTTTAATGGACAAAATTCATAAATGCACTTATGATCTCGGTGGTTCAATGGTTTTTAGCATTTCATGAATACTCAAAAAGGTTATTTTTCTTGTGATTTGGTGTGTTTTAGAAAAATTTTGCACTTGTTGCAATTTTGGAGAACTTGATCATTGATGGTAAAATGTATAAATGGAACTTACTTTGTTTATAGTTTTGGGCATATTTTGTGAAAGTAGCTTAACTTTGCTTGGATATTAATGCATGTACTTGTTTTGTAAGGTTAGCTAATTTTATGTTTTTATACCTTGAATAGTGTGTTGGTTCCAGTTACTTACCTCTGTTCCCTCTTCCCATTATTTACATGTTTACTTCTTGAACCTCGCAAGTTTTTACTCTTAAGAAGTTATTTTATTTTGATTTTGCCCTTTGAAGTGGTGCATTAATTGAACTCTCCCATTTTTTATCAAATGAAGTTGGAAATTCATTATATAACCATGGATTTGGATAGCGCAAGTAATAAGGGGAGTATTTTCTCTTACTCTTTATTTATTTTTCCTTTCTCACATTGAGAACAATGTGAAATTTAAGTGTGGGGGAGGGGAAAAATTGACTTGCTATTTTATACCATATGATGATATGTTGTGGACTTAAATGTATTAGAGATGTTGGAATTGTGTTTGAAAAAATTGCCATGTGAAAAATTTTCTTGAAATTCAGTTTTTTGGCAGGGAATTTCATCGAGTTCCAAGAGAAAACTCTATCAAAACTTTTTCCAACTTTTTTTCCAAAATTTTACTATGGCCCAAAAATTCTTCCAATTTTTGCAATTTTATTTTAAAAGCGCCACTTTGATCCAACCTTAAGTGCACTAATTCTTCCATTTGTTAAAAATTTACATGTATTTCATCGAGTTTTCATTTAAAAATGCCGACTTTCATGTAAAATGGTACTAGAATTAAGAGTATACAAAACAACTTGAGAGTGTGAAGTGTTGAGTAACCGGTAATTTTCATCTAAAAATGTCGATCTTCACATCTAAAGGCACTTTCACAACTTGTGTAAATATTTAGATATGTTATATGAATAAATTCCTCTTTAAATTTGAAAAAAACAGATGATCATGGGATTAGGAAGCATTTTTATTGACCATAAGAATTACTTGCTTGTGCAATTAGGTTAGGGGTGAGAGATTAAGTTTAACTTGTTGAAATTATGGTATAATTGTCTTTCCTTGATATTATGAGTATTTAGTGCAAATTAAATGATTATATAATGATCGTTTGTCAAATCATGAGGAATTGAATTTGAAAAAAGTACATACATTATTTCACCTCTTGAATCATTATAGTTGATTATGTATTAATTGATTGAGAACAAGCAATAGTTCAAGTGTGGGGGAATTTGATAAGGGCTTATTATATATGTTTATTAAGTAGCATTAGGTATTTACTTTTGGTATAAATTAGGGGTTTTAAGGTGTAACTTGCTCTCTAGTTCTCTTAATTTTGCAAGTTTCATTCGAGATGAATTCATTTACGCTCCATTAATGCATGATTCAATGACAAATTGGAAGAAATAGGGCAACAAGCGCAAGTATTATTAGTGCATTGTATGAACATACTTGGACATCTTGCTTATGATCTTAGAGGTGAA
Source organism: Coffea eugenioides (assembly GCF_003713205.1). NCBI lineage: Eukaryota > Viridiplantae > Streptophyta > Magnoliopsida > Gentianales > Rubiaceae > Coffea > Coffea eugenioides. Next base: position 26,667,539 of record NC_040039.1, read on the forward strand.
TTTGAGTAGAAAACAACCAAGAAAACGTGCCTAAAGAGAAAACGCACCCTCAGAATATGCGTGCTTAGGTCGCGTATTCTCCTTATTTTTCTGCAACTTACCCTGTTTCCACACAGCTTTCCAACTCAATTTCAGCAAATAATTTCGGCAGTGCATGCTCAAGAATCTTTAGGGAAGTGCAAAGGAAGCTTTATGCAAGAATCATTGAAAGAGAGCTTAGAGAGGGAGGTGCAAGAATACACCACAAAAATGTAACTCTTACACTTTCTTAGTTTTATGTAGTATAGTATAATATAGTTTAGGCAGGAATGTGTGTTATTCACTTTTGTATATTGGCTAGATTAAGATGAAGATGTAGATGAAGAAGGTGGGGTTGAAGTTCTGTGACAAGGGTTATCTCTTCTCCAACTCTTTATCTTTTGTATTGGATTCTTAAGTATGGTTAATATGCAAGTTTTGGATTTGTGTTTCAATATGTGTTTCTAAAATTTATGCCTGGGATTTTGGTTAAACTTTCTATGATTGTATTGTGTTAATTTCTTGGCTATTTGATACAATTATTTTGAACAAGTTATTTAACATTTTTGCTTATCTAATCATGATTAACTTGGTACCATTGTGAGGACTCAAAAAAAATTTGCCATTTTACACGTTCTACATATTTACCCACATTGCATTTTAGTCACTTGACAACTTATTTGATTGTCTATTTATTTCTTTGTCTAACGATTTTGATGGTGATGTGTAGTCGTCATGATTTTATTAATCATTGCACATGGGAGTTAGTAAGCGTGGTGATAGCGACTTTCAGTGAGGTGTGTGAGGAATATAGTGGAAAAAAAGGAGTTTAGTGCAATAAGAGAGAATTGGGATATTTGAAGCAAGAAACTAAGAGAATTAGACATGTGGCACAATAGGAACCAAGTTTTATCTCTTTAAGACTTCATTGACCAAGCTTTTCTTACCATTTTTCATAACTTGTCTTCCAAAATCAAACACAAAGAGAAAGAGAGAGAGAGGGCCGAAATTAGGGAGGAAAAGGGGAAGAAAAAACTTCATCCAATTTAGCTTCAATCTTGCTTAGATTTTGTGGGAAAATGAAGGAGAGATCTTGATTTTTCCATCAATCTTAGCTTAAACTTGGAAGGGAAGAAGATTTTGTGGATTGTAGGTTGAGTTTCATCTTGGTTTGGAAAGCAAAAGAGGTAAAATACTAGATCATCCTTTTTCCTGTCTTATGTGTAAGATAAGTGAATCTTGGGTGAATCTTGTGGTGCATCTTGGAAGTTTGCTAAGTTGATGATTTTTGAACTTGATGCTTGAGTTCTTAGGGTTTGGATGTTATATGCACTTATGGTGGTTTTCTTGTTAAAATGTTGGCTATAGATATCTTTTGTTATGTTGGCGATAAAACTTTATGGATTTGCTAGGTAGGTTTGGTTAAAATTTTGAGAAATCGGTTGGAGGAATGTTTGGAAAAAAATTGCTTGCTGGCCGAAAATAGGGGCTGGAATTTCAGCCTTGATTTCCACAATTTCATGATGATTTTAATCTCAATATTTGCTCAAACACTCTATGAGACTTTAAACTACAAGTGTGTGTTGGATTTGAACCAAAATCATGACCTTTAAGTGGTTTAAACTCCATTTCTTTCACTGTTTTCATGGCTGAAATTTTTGTTTAAAGCTAGTTGATAGAGCGTGATTTTGTTTAGTTTTACTCTTGGTTTTCTATGGTGAAATTGTCTTGTTAATGCCCTAAACACTTGATTAGACATTAACCCTAGTATGAGTGCTGGATTTGAGTGAAAAATGATAGGTTTTAAGAGGTGAAAATCTCACTTTTTCTTGTTTTAAGTGTTAAATTTCCAGCCTAGGGACCAAATTATTTTGGACAATTTAAGCTCACATTAGTGGAGGAAAATAAGAAATTTTGCATTACCATTTACTTAAATCATAGACTTAACGTATACATGGATGATTCCCTTGAATTGAACTAGAATCATGTGATTTGGGGTGAGATTACTTAGTTGGCTTGGAAGCAATTTCCTTTAAATATTGTGGCCTGGAGTAGTGGATCTTATTGCATTCTATATACTTGATTCTAGGACTTGGAAGTGAGGCCGAAGTTGCACCTGAGGCAGACATTTAAGCTTTGTTTCAGTGGTGAGTGTTCGATGTGCTTGTGAAGTGTTTACGTACTATGTTTCCTTGCTTGAATGACATGTTTGCTTGGTTAAGACACTTATTCCTGAATTAATATTGCCTGGGCGAGTATGTACCTTATCATACTCGACCCTTCATGACTAGATTCCTGACACTTGAATCAAATGAGTTGCTCTACTTGTGCTTGGCTTGATAGTCATTTGGGTGGTTATTCCAATGACTCCATTGCAAGCTTGGGGCCCCAAATCCCATTCGCTAGTTGGTCGAGTCGAGCCAACAAGGGTTTGATCGATGAGATCAATGAACTATGGGTCTTGTCACTTGAACTTGAATTGGAACTTGATCTTGAACTAGTATACTCGAGTATTGCCCTTTTTGAATTTGATGTGCGGGCCTAGTAAGGGGTTGAACGGTGGTTGGAGAATGACGTGAAGCGGTGAAATACTTGATAGTATCATGGAACAAAGTTGATAGAGTATCAACAGAAATCTTGATCAAGTTACTTTAACATGCTCTTGAGAGCCCATATCCTTTTATATGAATGTGTTATTGTTTAGTTAAAAAGTTTTGCTCTATCCTATGTTGGTTTACTATAATATTGATTGGATGATCTTTTTGGACCCTCATTGAGCGAAAGCTCTGTGACGACCCCATCTCTCCCTAGGGCGTACCCCAGGATTTAGCGGACCGCCTGCCCAACTCTCGCCAGAACTCACTCACTCACATTAACTTTAGAGATAACATAAAGTGCAAAGTAAGCACAAAATTCCCCAAGAAATATTGCAACTATCCAACTTCACAAAACATTCATACTTAGGTGCACAGCTAAACGGATCAAAGTACAAGTAATTCAATCACCCCACCAAGTATAAATAGGATGGCAATTACTAAAAATGAAGACTACAACTTTCGAACTCACTATTCTTTGGATACCAAACCAATAAGACTATAATTCTTCAATATACCATGTACATGCTACAAATCATCCGAATATACAAGCCAAAGTACAAGCCAAAAGATAAGAATTTGAACAACTATACTATAATACAGTATCGGCCAAGTACAAGTTTAAAATTCTTAATACAACTAGTACTATTCTTGTCTATCTCATCCCCGCACCCTGTTAGGGAAAACAAATAAAGGAATAAGGTAAAAGTCCAGTGAGGGTCCAAGAAAAAAAATGTAGTCAAATTGGCAAAATACCTTTCACATATCTCAAAATCTTAGAACGAAGATAGTAAACAGTTACAAATAATGGCATGGACCGTTCACACATTCAGATAAGCACTTTAGGTCAAAGTTGGATTCCTAACTTATATATTGGGCTCTTTAGTTGGCTCTCTCGAGGTGTTTCTCTCTAACAAATGGTATTAGAACTTGATTGCGATACTTGGCTGCTCACGGGCAATTGGATATCAACAAACTGGTATCAAAGCAAGATTCGTGGTTGGATTTTGGTTAACTATTGAGATTAAGTGGGTTGGTGATTGTTACCAATTGAATAATTTAATGGGTAAAGATATCCTTGTTCCAATGGTTTAGTAAGAAGCATTGATGGTGAAGGATGCAAATTGAAGGTAAATTTAGGTAGATGATTCAAGGGTCAAGAAAAAAGTGGAACCCAATGTTGATTTTGAACGTGAATTGATGAAGACTTTCTCACAACTCCAACAGTTGATACTTCATCCCGCATGGTTTTTAGATTTGGATTATGTTCGTTAGGTAGTGTGGCATGTATCCGAAAGAATTAAAGGGATCTAATTTCCAAATGGCAGAAGACTCTGATAGTTTCAAGCTTTTCGTTTTAAGTGCAGTCTTCGAAACCACATATGGCAAAATAGTCCTGAGAATGGAAAGAAGTATGGTGATTTTACCACTTGATTGCCTCAATGGTTAGAAATAAAACTCACAGAAAGGGATCCTGAATTGCAAGTGGTGGTGAGAAGAAATCTTGCGAAAAGAGATGTTGAATTGAGGCATCTTCTCGTAAGGCAACTGGAAGTTAGATTCAGAGCAACTACACATGTTCATTTGCCGATTGAATCAATTGAATGTCAGGATTGTATTGATTCAAATATGTAGTTCAGTACCACATTATTTGGTAGTTAAAAGCAACTGGTTGCTAGAAGAAATATTCTCCAAGGTGAAAATTTGTTAGCAAATTGGTTTAATTTCTTTTGGGCATATTTCTTGTTTTGTGTGGAAATAACTAGTTTTGTAATTGGTTTTAGTTTCTTGAAGTAGTAACTAATTAAGGAATTTCCTATTTTATTTAGAATTTAGGTGTTATTTCCTATTCTAAACCAGTCTAGGAATTAGTATTAGTTTCCTGTTGTTATTTGTAGCCTTATACATAGAGTAAGAGAAGGTTTTTGGGAGATAAGAGATGGTATATAAGGATTGGGTTTGGGTTCAAGTTGTAGTCTTGTATAGGGTTTTCCTTTCATAATAAAGAACAGTTTTCTCTCTGTGTACGTAGGCTTAATGATAGAGTCGAACCATGTTAAATCTTGTGTGTCATTTATCTCTTACACTTGTGATTTGTTTGTTATTAAATTGTTGTTTATTTGATATTTCAATAGTTATATATTTAGCGCTTGGATCCGAACACGTTAAAATCCAGAACTTCAAACACCTTTATTATTTGGTTTTCCCCTCATAAAAGTTGCCAGACTTTTCCATAAAACAAGTTTCAAGTTTGAATCTTTCATCAAATTAAATATAACTACAGCTTACGCCATTTTCAGAACCTTACTTTACTCAATAATTTGACAAGTTATTATTGACTTTCATTTTTTGTTCAAGTAGTCAAATTTTTATGAGGATAAAATTAAGAAAAAAAAAGATGATAAAGAGTAATATAGAAGCAAACCTTCTTTCCTTTTAAGGCCTTTGGTCAAATTATGCTTCCAAAAAATAATAATAATATAAAGCACATAATTGAAAAAAAATCAAGGGATTTCTATTAATGCTGAAGGAAACACTGAATGTGGGTGGATAGGAGATTATTGGAAAAAACATTATTTAGAATAAAACTATATCATTTTTTGTAATGTGATAATGCAGCTAGTTGTCGTCTTTGTGACTTGTGCTCAACTAAAAATGGTGGGAAATCTAATTGCTAGAAGAGTCCTCCATTTCTTGGAAAAAATTTAGTGGACACAAAGTTAGGAATTGTAGGATTAGATAATATAGATTTTGGGGGTCTGGGTCAGGAAATATAGGCTCTGTTTGGATTAACTGTTTTTAGGGGTATTTTTCAAAAACTTTACTGTAACCGTGTAATGAAAAACTTTTACTGCAAATGTTTTGGATTGTTTTTAGAAGTATTTTTAAAATATATTTTGGGATATTTTTATAATTTAAAACTTTTTTGGGGTACTTTTTTAAATTTTACACCGCCCACTACCACCCCCATCATCCTCCCCTCTCTTTCCTCCTCCTCTCTCTTTCCTCTCCCTTCTCCCCCCTCCCCTCCTTTCCCCCAACCCCAAACCCCTCTCCCACACATGGGTGGTGGTTGCGACTCTAGCCATCACTCTAGCCGCGACCTTCTGGTCGCTACGAGAAAGGTTGCGACCAGAAGCCATGAGCTACAACATCTGGCCATGACCCTCTGGTCGCAATTATATTTGGTTGCGACCAAGAAGGTTGCGGTCAGTGGAGGGGGGGAATTGAAGGGAGGGAAAGGGAAGGGAGAAGGAAAGAAGGGAACAAAGGAAAAGGAGAGAGAGGAGGAGGACGAGAAGGAGAGAGGGAGCAAAGATGGGGGGAGAGAGAAGGAGGGAGGGTCGTGGGTATGGGTGGTGGCGGTAAAGTGGTAGCGGTGGTGGAGAGTGATGTGTGGTAGTATTTTTTTTTGTATATTTGGAGTTGTTTTTTATATATTATATTGATGTGATATTTTTGGAGTTGTTTTTGTTTGTATATTATTGTAACATTATATATGAAAAACTTATTTTTTAAAAATTGAGAAATCCAAATAGAATTGTTTTAATTACCTGTGTTACAAGTTTGTGGCTCAGATTATCTAGGATAAGTATTTTCCCAATGCGTGTTCATTGGTCTCCATGAACAACATATTTTGCTTCTACCATTTATGTCATTGCTTTCCAACATGAGTACGATGATGTAAAAGATATTGTATATCGTTGTGAATATTTAAAGCGGATGATTATCTGAACTGGAATATGATTTTGGGAGGTGACAAGTGACAACTTTCTATTCTTCATTAAATTTTGGGGGACAAAAAAAATATTAGTAGTATTTATATAATGGGAAAATGACCTGTTTCATCCTTCACATTTTGCAAAAATATTCTTTTCGTCCCTCACTTTTAAAATGAAGCAAATTTGTCCCTAACATTTAAAAATTAAAGCGATTACATCACTGAACCTAATTTTCAATCTGAATCAAATCATCCAATAACCCAGTAATAAATTTCGGAGATAGAATTGATAGATCACTCTGTCAACTTCATCATATTCACATGACATTTATTAAACCAAAAAAAATAAAAATTATAACATAAAAGGTCATTCTTTGCGTTGGAATAGTAGGGTTTTCTTTTAAGTAAATCTTTTCATGCACCGTTAGTATATCCGCTTGCAAGTCTAGATGTGTATCATAAATACAAAATTTGGTGTTTAAATTTAAATTGAAATGATATGGCAGGTACATAAAACCATAATTTGTATATAATGACAATGTAAGAAAGATTAATCTTTCTTTTTTATGTTATAATTTTTTATTTTTTCTTTTTGAGTTTCATTAAATTCCACATGAATATCAAGTTGAATTAACCAAGTGATCTACCAATTACACCCCTAAAATTTGTAATTAGGTTGATAGGTGGTTTCATTCAGATTGAAATTTGGGTTTAGGGATGTAATAACTTCAATTTTTAAATGTCAAGAACGAAATTGTTTCGTTTTAAAAGTGAGGGACGAAAAGAATATTTTTGTGAAATATGAGAAATGAAACCAATCATTTTCCCTTATATAACTCATAGCTATAACTTATATTCCACAAAAATAGCAGAATAGTTAAATTTTTGGTGACTTCTTGTTTTCCCCTAGTGAAACTATCATCATCATTATAAAAGTATCATGAGTTTTGATACCTTTTGAGTGTATAAGCATTCTTGTGATCTTACTTTTTGTTATCTCAATTATGCACTTATTCATTGATGACTAAAGTTTCATATTAATGCTCTTATAAATATATGATGATTAAAATTCATTATACCATATCATATTAATTTAGAAGAAAATAAAAGTTAATGAGAAGACAAAAGGTTAATTGATGATTAAATTCAACATACTAGATCATGTTGACTAAGAGGAAGAAATCTCCTCAAAGTCAAGTGAAATCTTGTCTTGTTGTTCATTATACTTAAAATATCCTTTTGAACTATAATTATATTCATTGATTGTACTTGATTGTGGCAACAGTTACAAAAGTCTCCTTTGTAAAATTCATATTATCGTGCCAATTGAACCAAAAAAATTCCTCAATCTAAATTTTTCGCCTACCATTTGGTTTAATGATCAATAAAACGTAGCAATTGCAAAAAGAAAAAAAGAAAAAGCAATCTTTACTTGGAGTTATGGTGATAATCAATTCAATTAAATTTTCAATCTAAATTCGCCCGTTGATTTCTTTATTACTTCCAATTCATCCACCTATTTCCACTATTCTACAACTCCTCACGCAATTGTTACTAAAATAAGAAAACATTTGCAATAAATCAAGATTGCACTTAATCATTGATAGATCCAGTCACGCCCATAAAATGGCATAAATCAAGATTTAGTGAAGATTAAAGCTACAAAAAAAAGCTTTTTGAATTGCATGCAAGAAGGCTCCCTTGTGAAGGAGATATTGTTAGATTGGAATTGGAAGTTGGTTTTGTTGGTGAAGCAAAGGAAGCTTCTTTAAAAAAAAAAAAAGCAAAGGAAGATTTGGATTCGAAATTGGACGTAGAAAATACTAGAGAATCTTAAAGTATATTTTTGCCTCCAAATCCTAAACTTTCTGTGGAAATATATGAGTTTAGGTTTGAGAGATTCTTGAGTTCTTACATTGAATTTAGAGGCCACTGACTTCCAATTGATTCCTTTGAAAGCCGGAAGAAGGGGCTATAAATGAGCAAGTTCTGTAAATCTTTTGCTTAAATTTGATTTTGTGCACTGGTTTTTTATTTTTAGATAACGGCACATCTAGTCTAGTCTAACCTACTCCTACTCCTACTTGAGGGGGCCCAACTGAGTCGAGAGAATCTGATGGGGACTGAACCATCATCAGACCAAACGGGTGCACCACACACTCGTATAGATTTAGAACAAGCCTCATATAGAGGCATATGGATGGGAAACAAAGTTTGAACCCTTGACTTTTCACCCCACAATTAATGTGGTGACCAACTCCTCTAGAGGGAGTTGGTTATATAAAATTTTTATAGAAGAAGAAATATAAAATTTCCTCTTCTTGCTCTTCTAACTCTAGTAAAGCCCTATATAGTAACCTAGCTTACATATAACCACTTTCCCTCTTTAGAGTTTTTGTAATCGTAGATTGTACAATAAATAATTAATTTCCTTTTTTCTCTGTAATCAACATTTTAAATTACTCTCAGTTACTTGATTTTACTTGTCATAGAGTCTTAGTTGATATTATGTTAACAAATAAAAATTTTACAAAAACAATTAGTATCCTAAGATGTTCTATCTTCGAAAAATATATTAACGTGTTTTGCATGTGAGGTATTACTAGTAACTATATGTAAGTGCTATAACTATACTTATGTAAAGATTAATATTTATTTTATTACTAGTGACTATATGTAAGTGCTATAACTATACTTATGTAGAGATTAAAATTTTTTTTAAAAATACTGAGGGGAGGCATTTTATGTTTCATGTTTTGGGATGAATCAATTCACAAAATTTTAGATATGAGAGTTGTGCAAATAATGGTTCTTCTTCAACTACTGCTGCTTGATACCTGCGAGCACTGCACTTGTTGGATGCTTTGTTTATTTGTTGCAAATCTGCATTTCTAGGAGTTTTCTTGCCCTGCCTTTTGAATGATAAATTTAGTGCCCTCACGCTTGGTAGCTAGATTATACAGTATCTGTATCTCTGAGTCTTATCGACTATTCTATTCTGCAGAATTGCGTTGAATCAAAAATCATATCCGTAAGTACAGAATTTGGAATCCAGTAGTTCACTTTTGATACAACCTATCAAACATGTAAATTAAATTGTAAAATTCTATGTGCCATTTTTTGTTTTTGTTTACAAAAAAAGTCCAATTATACAACATGGAACTTGTACATACGATTATACTAACCTCTCTTAGCAAGAATGAAAAGCTTAACCATCAAATAAATGTTCTTTTTAAAGAAACTTGGTGCATTATAAGTTCAGATTGATACACAGAAGGAGCTATTTTGCAAAAATTAAGACTAAACATCTTTTTTTGAGCCCTTGAGTTTATGTGACAATGTTCACCTTTGGTTTCTCTTGCTTGTCGCCACAAGCATTGGTTTGTCATTCCTTTCATTTTCTCCAAAATTAATTATTTATCTTAATTTTCCAATATGTGGTAACTCAATCATTATGAGTTCCTAATTGGTTATCCTAGATTTGCACATGCCAAGTCCAACTAAATCATTTTACTGTAAGAAGTTCTTTGATTTTCGTTGTTTCATTGTTTCCCATATAAGTTGAATTTTTGTCTCGAGAATTATGTAGCTAAAATGGGAAAACACTTCAAGGACAGAAAACTATAGACCATGAGCCCAAAAAAAGGAGGAAAAAAAAGGTGATAACTAGTCCGGGTTACCTTGAAACACTGGAAAACCAAAAAGCTTTTACCACAGAATGAAAGAAGTTACTCAGACTAATGATGAGTGATGCGACTGCCGAGAGCTTGATCCGAACAGAGCAGCAGCTGGCTGAGCAAACTGAGCATGAGTAAACTGGCACCAACGAGGTGAGCGAACTGACCTGTAAAGAGTTGAATAGCGGGGCTAGCTCCCCGTTGTTACTACGACGGTCAAGTCAGTTATGGCTACGAGTAGAATAAGGGTATTGACTACTGTAGATGGCATACCTTGCTTTGTCCAGTTGTGCCACATTTATAGGACTCTTGGTAGTAGTTTCCCTGTAGGATTATGAGCCCTACTAGAGATGGACTCCTCTTTGGATTCTGTTCGCTGGTTCCGAAAGGCTCGGGGGCTCCGGCTCACTCGGCCCACCCAGCTAGGAAGCGGTGGCCTTTCCCGAGCTGGCCTCCGTAAAGGCCTGAGCTAGCTTGTCCGAAATGACGCGTCACATGTCTGAACTGACACGCGGCCTTGGCAAATTGGCTCCTCCACACTAGCCCTCCCCGGAGTCTAGAGCCATCGAATGGTTGCATGAGTCTGGACCAAATTTTGAGAGGCGCGTCAGTTTGGTGTAGGACCCACAGTCTTGTAATCGCCACGTCTGTCCGGGTAACCGCCATATTCATTCATGTAACCATCACTGGTGAAATTGATACCATTCCTCCTATCCTGGAGCAGGAGGATGTGGACGAACTGGTAGGAAGTATGACATTCCTACCTAGTTCGAAACCCGAGCTGCCCAACCTGGGGAGGTTGCTTGTCGACCTCCTCCTGAGTTTGTGGCTATCTACAAGGACCAGCTCATAGCAGGTCTTCCCCTTCCCCTTCCCCTTCCCCAATTTCTCTTCCAAATTCTTACCTTCTGGGGAATTCGAATAACCCAGCTCATCCCCAACGCTGTTCGCTCAATCCTATGTTTTTTTATCTTGTGCCGAATTCTGAAGTTCCCTTACTCCTTAGAGTTATTTAAGTCCTTCTTTCACATGAAGGTTAGTGGTCACGTTCCGGGTTGGTTTTACTTTGCTAGCAGAGGTGGAGCGAAGTACCCAACCCGCAAACTGTTCGCGACGGCCCCCTCCTCAATTCGGGCATGGAAAACCCAGTTCTTCTATGTGATGAACATAGGGTTTTCCCCGTCGACCTGGAGGGAAGAGACCCAGGTCTTCGACCCAGTTCTGTCTCCCCTGCCTGAGCCCGAACTGGACTGTCTGCTCAGTTCGGACAAAAGATTGAACATGAAGGAGTTCAATAATGCCCAACTTTGGGCTGCTGGTTTGATCCGAGCAGACGTGTCTGATCTTACCCCTGACACCAGATCTCTTTCTCCAGATAACCTGACCACCCGTAAATACTTATACCTTAGCGTGTTTTTCTTTTTACCTGACCTAAAGGGTTCTGCTTGTTCCCGAACTAATCATTTCCCTGCTTTTCTTGTAGTGAAGAGATTTTCGCAACTGCTGAGCATATGTGGAGCTGGCAATTCGAGCACTCCCACTCCTGTGCCATTTACTGCTCCAGCCAGCTCAGTTTCTCTTCAGCCTTCCCAGCCGGAAGAGCGAGGGAAAAAGAAACGGAAGAAGTCCATGGCCAAGAAAGCACAAACTGAAACTTCTTCCCCTCCACAAGAGAGAGCCCCTACCCCTGGCCCCTTCCAACTTGGGCACTAAGGAGTCAACACTGCCGAACAGTAGACCACTTCGAAGGCTCCTCCCAACATGTGGTAGTATAGGAACACTATTCCTATACAACAGCCGACTGAGGTGACCTCGCATCCCCACCCAATGCACTTCTGTCCGAAGTGGGGGTTGTCGATTAATGACCGAGTTCGGTACCCTGAGTGTGACACCCGAAAGAAGAAAAAATAAAAAAATTATGGTGAACATTGTCCTTAGCAAATCCGACAGCAAATCCGGCCAGTTCTTGGCCGGATTGCTGGCCGGATTGTTGGTGGATTTAAAAAAAAAAAAATAGCTTCGCCACTACCTTGAATCCGGCCAGATTCTAGCAAGATTGTGACGTGTCGCCTCAGCAGCCAGGTTTGACCGGTTGTTTTTCCTTCATTCTTATCTTGTTTTGGCTGAAGTTGGTCTTCATTTTTGCTCCCTCTTGTCCGGCTCTCTAGAGAGGAAAAACAAGAGAGATTTCTTCATTTTTGCTAGTTTCAATTTTTGCTCAAATTTTGAGTTTTAACCATTAGTTTTGGAAACTACTCCATACAAGTGTGTACTAAGGAAGAATAAAGGTTTTGGTGGAGTCTTTGGTGAAGGGAAAGTTCTAAGCTATTATCTTTCTTGAGTTTATAAGGTACCTTACTTGGAAAATTCCCTTCTTGTTCTAATAATGGTAAATTAGTGACTTATAGTAGCTAAATATGTGATTTTGTGGAAGATTTCATGATTTAAAGTAGAGTTTGATAAATTTCTGATGTATTAGTGAATTTTGTGATTTTATATGATAATGGTTGGTTGGCCATAGAATGATAGCTTGATATGGTGTCAAAAGGAGCCTTTGTGTGTTAATTATGGTTGTTTGTGAAAAATTTCAGATTTGTGCGAAAAATTTCAGTTTTAGGGTTTCAAATTTGGGGCTTGCTTATGGTTGGTTATTGAGCTCTTAATTGGTTAAGATTTAAGGGTGTTGTGGCCCTAATTAGATGTGTTTTATAGCTTATGATTTGTATGTGAATATGTGGTTGAATTGAGATGGTATTGGTGTTGTTTATAGGATGGAAAATAAGAAAATTAAGGGAAAATGCTGTCCAATCTTTGAGAGCATTTGATAGTTTTATATTGAGGTTATATGTACTAGTTTCACTTGCCTACGGAAATTCCAGCTTGTGTAGGTCAATATCAATGTTAGGGTTTCGAATTGGGGCTTAATTATGATTGGTTTGGAGCTATCAATTGGCTCATATTGAAAGGGCATTGTAGCCTAATTAGATATGTGGTGTATCTTATGATTCGTATGTGTACTTGTGGTTATATACAAAGGTTGGTTTAGAAGTGTAATTTCAGTCTTACCTTGTTTCTGGACTCAACTTGGACTGCCAATTTCTTTATGTTTTAGACCGAACCAACTTTTGGACAAAACATGAAAGTTGTAGATATATGAGTTACTATCTACCTGCAAAGTTTCAGATCGATTGGAGTACGGTACCATGTGAATTGATCGAAATACCCTTGACTACCCTTAAAACCTATTTCACGGATAGTTTCCATTTTTTCTCTAAGATTTCGATTTTTGACCATGAATATGTATAATTTGGCTTTAGAGGTCTTCATAAGAAATGTTGGTATATGTCTTAATTTCATAACGCCATAAGATTCGTTTCAATCGGATAAGTGTAGTTTCAATTGTGATTAAATGCCAAAAGGTGATAGGAACTTGATGCTTTTAGAATTCCTTTTTTTTTATATGATATTTGTGATCTAGGGTTTGGACTTGAACAAGACAATGTCTATGATGGATGAGATTCATGAGCCGTGGTTGGTGAGTGATTCCGTAACTACTTTTCGAACTACTTCTTGCATTGCATATTCGATTGCATATCATGAGTGCTTGCATGTGTATCATGAAATGATTTGGCTCCAATGAGTTCTTGGGAAGTCTTGTGCTTAGAACCAATGTCTTCACCACTGTTTATTTGGAGCAAATGGCTCCTGATTACTATTTGACTGTTAATTGATCTGTTTGAGAGTTGGAGTTCTAAGTACGATGATTTCACTGGCTCACAAGAGCAATAAACGTACATTTGATCATTGATTCATAATCTCATTTAAATGCATTATCGTGAAGCTTATTTGGTTACTGATTTTATTGGACACTCGCTGAGCTTGTAGCTCACCCCAAAAATATTATTTTTTTCCCCACAGGCCTCGAGGCAAAGGAAGCGCGTGTAATGAGTTATTAGTATGACCGGATGAAATATCTCTTGTATAATTTGAATTCGGACTCGATCCACTTGTGGTATGTGAATTTTGGGAACTTTGGAATATGTAATATTTCAGACTGATATTGTAATTGTAATTATTTGAGAATTGAGGACTTTTGTCTTATTTAGAGAATTGTACCACTACTTGAGATTTGTAATGTATGTAAGTATACGTTCCACACTTGGGAATTAGTATTCGCTTCGCTTGTGATATGTAATTCATGGAGGATTTGATATAATATTTGAGATTTATATTGTATTATATTTGAGGACTGTAGTGAGTGAGTGAGTTCCGGCGAGAACTAGGCAGGCGGTCCGCCGAACTCTTTGGTTCGCCTTAAGGTGAGGCGGGGCTGTCACAATTGGTATCAGAGTTTAGGTTTCAGATCTCTGTAGTGTATCCTAGGCTAAAGTTTAGGATGCCGGACTATGGGACTGGTTTGAAAGTGGTAAGCTTAAGATATGACTGGGTTGCTCCTAAGCATACATCAACCGATTCAGGTACTAGTGTACGGGCTGAGTTGTACAGTTTCTTAGTTTTGGATTGTTGTACTTGAGTCCTCGATACGTTTCCTGCAGAAATGCTTGTGAATTTGGAAGGAACGTGGTCTAGTGTATGATGATGTGAATAGAAATCATAAGTAAAGTTGAGATAAGTTGTAATGGCACAGTTTAGAGTACAGAGGATTTTGTATTGTACTCGAGACTTAACCGAATGAGGAGATTGGAATGATGAATGTTATTTTGGACTTGTCCAATAAGTGTTTGGCTAGGGTTTTGATACATTATGGTGGTGACCGGATTTGTTGAGAAAACTTCTGGTTTTGCATCCTTCTTCGAGTCTTCTTATTTGATTAAGGTTTGCACCACCCGATTTGAAAGTGTTGAGATTTGAACTACTTGAACTGCTTAAGACCGACTAAGCTGAGCACTTGAGACTTGAACCTGTTTAGGCGAGTGTGCTCTTACGTACACTTAATGGACCTGACTTGACTGAATATATGGTATCTCTTTTACGCATGAGTAAGTAGTTTGATTCGTATATGACCTATATGTGGACTTGAAGTCTGTGACTACTTGAGAATGTGAATTGCTGGGTATAGGCTAGCCGAGTGAGTTCTTATTCGTACTCGTGCACCATGAACCTGAAGTATTTGGCTCTGCTTTTGAACTTATATGTTTGAACCCTGTTTTGACGCTGCTTTTGAACTTATTCGTACTCGTGTGATTGTAGACCGGCTACTACTTCTTTGTAACGGTTGAACTGAATCTTTCTGGTGAGGCATTGCCTGTTGTGTTTTCAAGCACCGTCATTCTTCTGGCGAAGCATGCCTGTTGTGTTATCAAGCACCGCCATTCTTTTGGCGAGGCATACCTGTTGTGTTATCAAGCACCACCGGAGACAAATTCTTGAGACTTTCTGATGAAGTATAGCCGTGTGCTAGCTTGTTGTGTTGTCCAGCACCACCAGGGATAAATTTTCGATCGGAGGCTTCGTTGTGTCCTGAATTTCTTCCAAATATCTAGAACTTTGAGTCCAACTCAGGGTTAGTTGTTTGAATCGAGCCCTTTTGCATGTTCTTTTGGTTCCTTGTTTAGCTATCTGTTGGCCCGTTGCTAAGTGATAAGTGGGATTGGAGTGATTCTTAGTACTTGACTGACTTTCGAGAACTGTTTTGGATCTGGTTAGTACGAGTTGGAATGTCGAGGACAACATTCTTTTAAGGGAGGGAGTTTATGACCCCTGAAAGAAGAAAAATAAAAAAATTCTGGTGATCAGTGTCCTTAGCAAATTCGGGCCAGTTCTTGGCCGGATTGCTGGCCGAATTGTGGGTGGATTTTGAAAAAAAAAATAGCTTCGCCACTACCTTGAATCCGGCCGGATTGTGACGTGTTGCCTCAACAGTCAGGTTTGACCGGCTGTTTTTCCTTCATTCTTATCTTGTTTTGGCTGAAGTTGGTCTTCATTTTTGCTCCCTCTTGCCCGGCTCTCTAGAGAGGAAAAACAAGAGAGATTTCTTCATTTTTGCTAACTTCAATTTTTGCTCAAATCTTGAGTTTCAACCATTAGTTTTGGAAACTACTCCATACAAGTGTGTACTAAGGAAGAATAAAGGCTTTGGTGGAGTCTTTGGTGAAGGGGAAGCTCTAAGCTATTATCTTTCTTGAGTTTATAAGGTACCTTACTTGAAAAATTCCCTTCTTGTTCTAATAATGATAAATTAGTGACTTATAGTAGCTAAATATGTGGTTTTGTGGCAGATTTCATGATTTAAAATAGAGTTTGATAAATTTCTGATTTATTAGTGAATTTTCTGATTTTATATGATAATGGTTGGTTGGCCATAGAATGATAGTTTGATATGGTGTCAAAAGGAGCTTTTGTGTGTTAATTGCGGTTGTTTGCGGAAAATTTCAGATTTGTGCGAAAAATTTCAGTTTTAGGGTTTCAAATTTGGGGCTTGCTTATGGTTGGTTATTGAGCTCTTAATTGGTTAAGATTTAAGGGTGTTGTAGCCCTAATTAGATGTGTTTTATAGCTTATGATTTGTATGTGAATATGTGGTTGAATTGAGATGGTATTGGTGTTGTTTATAGGATGGAAAATAAGAAAATTAAGGGAAAATGCTGTCCAATCTTTGAGAACATTTGATAGTTTTATATTGAGGTTATATGTACTAGTTTCACTTGCCTACGGAAATTCCAACTTGTGTAGGTCAATATCAATGTTAGGGTTTCGAATTGGGGCTTAATTATGATTGGTTTGGAGCTATCAATTGGCTCATATTGAAAGGGCATTGTAGCCTAATTATATATGTGGTGTATCTTATGATTCGTATGTGTACTTGTGGTTATATACAAAGGTTGGTTTAGAAGTGTAATTTCAGTCTTACCTTGTTTCTGGACTCAACTTGGACTGCCAATTTCTTTATGTTTTAGACGAACCAACTTTTGGACAAAACATGAAAGTTGTAAATATATGAGTTAGCTATCTACCTGCAAAGTTTCAGATCGATTCGAGTACGGTACCATGTGAATTGATCGAAATACCCTTGACTGCCCTTAAACCCTGTTTCACGGACAGTTTCCATTTTTTCTCTAAGATTTCGATTTTTGACCATGAATATGTATAATTTGGCTTTAGAGGTCTTCATAAGAAATGTTGGTATATGTCTTAATTTCATAATGCCATAAGATTCGTTTCAATCGGATAAGTGTAGTTTCAATTGTGATTAAATGCCAAAAGGTGATAGGAACTTGATGCTTTTAGAATTCCTTTTGTTTTATATGATATTTGTGATCTAGGGTTTGGACTTGAACAAGGCAATGTCTATGATGGATGAGATTCATGAGCCGTGGTTGGATAAGTGTAGTTTCAATTATTACCGAACTGCCTGTGTATTCCTTTCTCTCTTCTTCTTTCTCTTTTTTTATTTGTTTCCCCTTTGACTTGTTCGATATGTTAACCTTTTGCTTGCTATCCGAACTGTCAGCTGAATGTGGTTGGATCCGAGCTGTTTCTTGGGTGGCAGTTCGGGGCATAGTTCGATAAGCCCAGAGTATGCTAGGCAGGTCATCCATCCATCTAGTTCGGGCAGACTCTATTCTGGTCTTTAAGTTGTGCAAGATAGTTCTGTTGATATTTTTCACCTGGCCATTAGTTTGAGGGTGTCCTACGGAAGTGAAATACTTTTAGATCCCGAGCTCGACACACCAATCTCGAAAAGGATGGTCGGCGAACTGTCGGCCATTGTCCGAGACCAGAGCCCGGGGTATGCCAAACCGACAAACTATGTTCTTTTAAAAGGACTTCTGGACCGACCTACTGCTGATGGTGTTAAGTGGTTCAAATTCCACCCACTTAGTCAAGTAGTCGATTGCCACCATCAAATGTTCGTAACCTCCTGGAGCTCGGGGAAATGGACCAAGCAGGTCTATTTTCCATTGAAAGAATGGTCATGGGTTCTGAAGGGGAACCATCTCTTGAGTTGGAGTATGTTGAACTGATGCGTGCATCTAGCATGACCTGCACTTCGTCACCAGTTCAGCCGAGTCTCGAAAGATGGTTAACCAATAATACCCAGCCAGCATTCCCTTTTTATCCAGAACCCGCGAGCCAACATGATTTTCGCAAATGTCCTCATGTATTTGAGGCCTCTCCCCTATCCGGGGAGAGTTCTCTATTAGCTAAGTACTGCACGATGGGATGCATCCATGAGTTCGCCACTTGAATAACTGCTGTGTCCAGCTGTTCATACGCTCTCCTTTTGACGACTTCCACCAACACTTTCTTGTTCAAAGTGCCAAAGAAAGTCGAGACTAGTTTAGACAGGGCGTCAGCTCTTTTGTTCTGACTCCGAGGGACTTGTTCAAGAGTGAACTACTTGAACAGACTCCTCAGTTCATGTGTCTTGGATACATATCTCCTTAGCGGCTTTTCTTTGATTTCATAATTCCCCAAAACTTGATTCACTATCAGTTATGAGTCGCTATAAACTCTTAACGATTCTGCTCCCAACTTTCAAGCCACTTCCATCCCCATGATCAAGACTTCATATTCAGACTCGTTATTGCAGGCTCTAAAGTCGAACTTCAAGACGTAAGCCAATTCTTCCCCCGTGGGGCTAATGAGGAGGAGCCCAACTCCGCACCCCTCTTTGCTTGATACTCAGCCGACGTACAACGTCCAGGCCGGGATAATTGGTTCAGACGTTCCATTGACCTGTTCAGCCCCAGTCGGTCTTGCACACGACCCTTCCTTTGTTTGTTCAGCCTCCCGCAACCCGAAGGAGATACCTTCCGCTATGAAGTCAGCCAGTACCTGGGCTTTGATAGCCGTCCCGGACTGGAAACCAAGATTGTACTCGAACAGTTCTACAGCCCACTTGACCATCCTCCCTGACATGTCAGGTCTGAACAAGATCTGCTTCAAGAGTTGGTCGGTCACCACCACGATGGGGTAAGTCTGGAAGTATAACCTGAGTTTTCGAGCTGCATGAACAAGCGTTAGGACATATCGCTCTACAGCAGAATATCGGGTCTCCGCCCCTTGCAGACCACGACTGACATAGTACACTGGCTTCTGGGCCTTGTCTTCCTTTCGAACTAATACAACGCTGACTGCCTCCTCTCCCACAGTTAAATAAATGAACAGAATTTTGCCCTGTTCGAGAGAAGTTAAGGTCGGTAGTTCAGCGATATTAGTCTTCAGTTCGTCGAATGATTTCTGGCACTCAGAGGTCCACTCGAACTAAGAACCTCTTTTTAAAGTTTTGAAGATGGGGGAACCCCGAGCTGCTAATTTTGATAGGAACCTGTTCAAGGTCACCATCTTACCAACTAGCCGCTACACTTCCTTAATGTTTCTGAGAGGAACCATGTCCATGATAGCTTTTATCTTGTCAAGGTTGGCTCTTATTCCTTTTTTGGATATCATGTACCCTAGAAATTTGCCCGACCTGACTTCGAAAGTGCATTTCTTAGGGTTCAACCTCATTCATGACCTATGAAGGATATCAAAAATTTCTCTAAGATCCAAGATGAACTGCTCCTGAGTTCTGCTCTTAATCAGTATGTCGTCCATGTAGACCTTCATATTCCACCCTATCTGATTAGTGAACAGACTATTCACCAACCTCTAACATGTCGTCCCGGCGTTCTTTAGTCCGAAGGGTATGGTGACGTAGTAATACGTACCGTACTCGGTGATGAATGAGGTCTTCTCCGGATCTTTTTCAGCCATAGCTATTTGGTGGTATCCTTTGAAAGCATCCAAAAAATAGAAGATCTCGTATCCCGTAGTTGAATCCACGAGTAGGTCTATCCGGGGTAGAGGGTAGCAATCTTTCGGACAGGCTTTATTCAGGTCGGTAAAATTCACACATATTCTCCAGGTCTTGTCGTTCTTTTTGACCAGCAACGGGTTGGCCAGCCAGGTCGGATAGTAGACCTCCTTCACGATCTTGGCCTCCAATAGCTTGTCCACCTCTTTCTTAACGACCTCATTCCGTTCGGGCGCAAAGTTCCTTTTCTTTTTCTTCACAGGTAGGACATACGTGCAGTTTGTGACAATCAGTTCGGGCGAAACTCTGGGCATATCACCCGCACTCCATACGAAGATTTCAGCATATTCTATGATGAGGGATTCTAACAACTTCTTGGTCAATTCACCCAAGCATGAGCCGAACCTGACCGCATGATCTAATCGTCCTTTGCTAATTGAGAGTTCGAGTAGCCCCTCATCCGTATTCAGTCTTTCATTCTTCTCTGCTGGTTCCCAAGGCTTTTAAGTAGGTCATTTGAGCCACCGGTTTCTCCTTACCCTTGAGAGTTGCGATGTAGCAGGTTCAAGTTACTTCTAGATCTCCTAGAACCTCAGCTACTCCCGCAGGTGTAGGAAATTTCATTCTGAGATGTAGAGTTGAGCAGATAGCTCGGAATACATTCAGGGTAGACCGCCCCAAGATCATGTTATACGATGATGGCTCCTTTACCACCGCAAAATTCACCGGGACAATTCGGCACTTCGGCAACGCCCCCACCGTGACCATGAGAGTTATCATTCCCTTAGATTTTACCGATGGTCCTGCAAAACCAATCAAAAGAGTTCGGACTGGGATGAGCTGCTTGTCATCCAGTTGCAACTCTTTGAAAGTCTTGTAATATAATACGTCAATGGCGCTCTCATTATCTATATAAACCTTTTACTTTGTAATTGCACGTTATGACCTCTATCACGATAGTTTCATGGTTATTGGAAGTGAGAGCAACTGCATCATCAGGTCCATAGATGATTTCTTCGTACATTTTCAGCCGCTTACTCGGATTCTCCCCACTAGGGAGTCGGTGGTTGTTCCGCTGAGTTGCATGACTATCATCTCCGACAGGTCCTCCTGCTATGATATTGATTACTCCCGCCAAGTTTTGCACCTCTTGTTCGAGAGTTCGGTCCGTACGATTTCGGGGTCGATCCTGTGAGTAGCTCATACCTTCTCGTTTGTACTCCCTTCGTCTCTGTTCAGTCCGCCATTCCGTATGAACTGCCTCAGGTGTCCTCATTTGATCAGCTCTTCAATATCTTTCTTGAGGTCCTGACAGTTTTCCGTATCATGTCCTACGTCCCGATGGTAAGCGCAGTACAAACTTTTATCCCCCCTGTTCTTATTGCCGGTCAATTTTCTGGGAGATCAAGAGAGACATTCTTGTTCCATCACGGCTAGAACCTGAGCCCTCGGTGCCGTGAGAGGGGTCCATCCCCTCTCTCTTTTGAAGGGCCTGTTCCTTGACAAACGATCAAAGGTATTCTGTCGTGTCTCACCTCCTCGCGCATCCCCTGGGTCTACATTCTTTCTTCTATTTTCGTTCCTGTCTCTCTTACTCACTCTTCAAGCGATTGGCCTCTTCGGCATTAGCTCCAGCATTTTTTGAACTGACTTGGGAGATTTTTCAACGAACTCGGTGTATAATTTCTACACGCGTAATCCATTGACGAACCAGAGGGTTCGGTGGGCCGCCTGCCCGGCTCTCGCCGGGACTCAGTCGTTCACTACATTTCTCAAACAGATTACAAGATAAAACTCAAATATTACATCAAATTCTCCAAAAATTACATGTCAAAAGCGAAGCGAAAATAATTCTCAACTATACATAAAATGATTTCCAAATCCAAACTGTACAAAACATAGGCCATCCAGACATGTGCACAAGTACTACAAGTCCTTCCCTCGCCTTGAGCCCTGTGGAGGGGAATAAAATATTTTTGGGGTGAGCTAGAAGCTCAGCGAGTAACCAGTAAAATCATTAAACAAATATATTTCACAATGTTGCATTTCGATCATTTCGATGATGTCATGATTTAGAGATCAAATGTACGTTTAGTGCTCTCGTGAGCCGGTGAAATCACAGCACTTGAACACCCAACGCTCAAATAGATCATTTAACATTAACATTAACATTAGGAGGGAGCCCCTTTTTGAGCTCCAGATAAACATGAACATGAACCATAAACAGAATGGAGACGTTGGTGTCCAGCACAAGACTTTCCCAGAACTCATTGAAGCCAAATCATGTCATGAATTCACATGCAAGCACGCATGATATGCAATCGAGTACATAATGCAAGAAACATTTCACAAGTACTTTGGAAATAGTTTAGGGTCACTCACCTCCATGGCTCAGAAATCATCCATCAAATATCATTGCCTTGCTCAAATCCAAGTCTTAAATCACAAACTCAATGCAAACAAGTTCCTTCAAAGTTCGGACAGCACTTCCCCTGAATTTGTTAACTTTTCCAGCCATCATGGCTTCATTATTTCCTCAGCCAGTCCCAAAGGTACACACACAACAACAAGTTCATCCAATAGCCATTCAGCAAGCTCCAAGTAGTACTAGTACAAGTCAAGCTAGGGAAAAGTCCGGAAATGAAAGTTAAGCTCAAAACCAGAAAAATAGTTTTTGACGTCATTTTGCGGTAATTGCACCAAAGGTACTACGATGGTCGGAAGAAGGTGCAAAATACACTGTTTCGAAGCTAAGAGATAGGGATACAATATTACAGAAGGTCACTCAACCCAGTTTCGAGTGTAACCAGGTAAAAAATGCAAGATACTATACCAGAATCACAAAAACAGATTCACAGAACGCATTCTAGCGGAAACATCATGAAGCAGGCTATCCAAGTCCAAATCCAGAAATTCCAAAACCAGCTGAAGGCTAAGAAACAGGGATAAATTTCATCAGAAGGCCTCAACAACCAATTCGGAAGCAATTCCAGCCAAAACAACCAATTACAGGCGCAATTCTTACATTCGGGTAAAACCAGAACAGCAATAGTAATTTCGACTTTTCTTATTCTACACTAATCCGATTGACTTGAAATTTTGTAGACACCTCTAAAATGTCATTCCCTACAACTTTTATGTTTTAAGAAAAGGCCAATTCGGCCTCTATCTAGGACCTAAAAATTCGGACAGAATGTTCATCACAAAACCCTCACTTTTTCAATTTTTGGTCCAAAACAGAAATTGATTGCAATTAATCACTTTTTCCACCTCATAGAGTCCTTTAAACATCATTTCCAATCATCATACATGACCCCATAATCATATCCATATGAAAACAGAAAAATCCCCAATAATTATAAAACTTCACCAATTCAACCCAAAATCAAGATATAAATCCATAAAACCATCTCTTTAGCCATCACAAGTCTCTAATTTAGCATAATCAAGAACAAAGAAAGGATGGCTAGACATGATACCTTCAAATATCAAGAAAGGTGATGACTTAGGGATTTTTCTTCCAAAACAACTCCACCAAGAGCTTCAATCTTCCTTAGCTAGCAAGTTTTATGGAGTGATTTGCAATTTAATCGGTTGGAACTCAAAATTTGGACAAGAAATTGAAGTGCAAGATGATGGATTTTCTCTCTCTTTTTCTCTCAAAATTTCGTCCAAGACAAGCTAAAATGGAGAGAAATTAGGTCCAAATTGGTTTTAGTAAAGTTAGAAAAGTCTTGGTCAAAAGTCAAGGTCCAATGGTCCTTTAGGGTTTTAATCTTATCTTTTTGTCTCTCCAATACAAATATCTTAACACATTGTAAAATAATATCACTTAATACAAAATTCCAACAAGTTGTCAAAAATATAATGCATTTACCGCACTTGCGGGTCCCACGTCCAAAATACGCTTTTAATTTCTCAAAAACTAACCGATACTAGAAAAATCATTTTAAAACTATTTTTGCTCATAAACTTTATTTGGGGAATTTTTCTAATCAAGAAAATGTAGAAAAGGCGGGCGTTTAAAAAATAAACCCTAGAAAATTAGAAAATTTTCGGGTTCTCACACTCATACTTTTCGGGGCATCACAAAAGCGGCCGTGACAACCTTGCCATCCCGATCTTGGACTTGAAAAGACTCGTTGTTGAACCGCACCATATACTTGCGCAGTGACTCCTCCGGCTTTTACTGAATCGTCATTAGGTGAGTTGTGTTCTTGGAGAAGGCTCGCGACGAGACAAACTAAGCTACGAACAGACGCACGAGTTGGGCAAAGAACCGAATAGACCGTGGGGGCAACCCTTGGAACCATTGACGTGCCCTTCCGTCCAGGAACATGAGAAAAGTTTTATATTTGAACGCGTCAAGAGCCGTTTATAGGCGCATATGAGTAAAAAATATGAACAAGTGATCCTCCAGATCCGTAGTCGCATCGTAGGACTTCATACTTGGTATTTTGAGCTTAGCGGGCAAGGGGTAATTCTCGATGTCTGGCACGAAGGGGGAGGTAGAATACTTGTTCCCCTCCGGATCTAACAGCAGGTCCAGTTCATCCTAGACCGGATACTCTTCTTTCCCCGAAGAGTACCCCCTCCGAGGAATTCCACGAAAGGATTCATGGTGGTCTGTTCGGGAGTTCCCGCGAGAGGATTCCAGAACTTCTATCTGTTCGTGCCAGGGCTCCTTCTGTGCCCGCCTTTGTCGGCGGTTGGGGCTTCCAGTTCTAGATTCCGACGGCTCCAATCTTCCCACCTTCTTGCCTCTCGGCTCTGGATCTTGGAGATCTCCGGCCCGACCCTTCAAGTAGTTCATGACTGCCTCAAAGGTCGAAAGGTTTTCTGTCACCGCTTGTACCAGCTATTCAGGCGGGATCCGTGAGAGGCCCGCCCCCTCTTCACTAGGAGTTGGCCCCTGATGGGGATTTTGGGGATTCCTCTGCTCGTTCCCCAAGGTTCATCAGCATTCCTCTGAGATCTAGTTCTCGACATGTTTCGCAAGAAAAGAATTACTTTCCTACAGACGGCGCCAATTGATGTGACTACCGAAAGCACGATCCGAACAGAGCAGCAGCGGGCTGAGCAAACTGAGGATGAGCGAACTGGCCCCAACGAGGTGAGTGAATTGACCAGTAAAGAGATGAACAGTTGGGCTAACTCCCCATTGTTACTCCGACGGTCAAGTTAGTTATGGCTACGAGTAGAATAAGGGTATTGTGTGACAACCCCACCTCTCCCCAAGGTGTACCCAAAGATTTGGCAGATTGTCTGCCCAACTCTCGTCAGAACTCAGTCACAATTCATGAAAACTTACAAATAAAACCCTAAAAAAATGATAGTTATTACAACCTTTAACATATACACTCATGGTCCTCCGACATCCATACGACATATAATTACAATCAAAGAATCAGACTTACAAAAATCAAACCAAACAAACTGGTTAGATATCTATGAAGTACTCGCTCGAGCAACTAACAATCTTAGAAGAAATCGAGACTTTCCTCAATTCGACCTCTCATGTTCTTATCCCTGTAAGGAAAACAAATGGCGTGGAATGAGTTAAAAATCCAGTGAGATTCCAAGAAAACAGGCAGGTAATATAAAGACAAGACCATACGCCGAATATCAAGAAACAAGTCAAAACTCAAATAGATCATGACCCAGTATAGAGTTAAGCAAGTCGCCAAATAGATCATGTAAAAATATATAGTAAATAACACATTCATGGCAAAGGATATAGGTTGCTCTCAGGAGCAAGTTCCACTGCAGCTTGAACAAGGTTCGTTGACTCTCCGTCAACCACTAATGGATAACGTCCGTAGATCACCGCTTTACACCAGTTTTCGTCCACCGATCAATCCCCTACCGGGCCCAAACGTCTAAGAAGTACCCAAGGTTCGTCGATTTCCTCGACCAAACCCTTACTGGCTCGATTCAACCAACTAACTCTAGGTTGGACTTATAATCCCAAATATTCAGTAATTTAGGATATGGCTGTTATCTAACGCTCACTGAGTAAAGTGTGGAGACGTTAGTTGTCACTTAAAACTCCGTATTCAGAAATAAACAGTGGTGGTAATATTCGAACATACCAATTAGTCGAGAAGATAATACTCCACTCAACAAAACAGGATAGAGCTACTGAGACGGGATAAGAGGCACCTCCCACTCGGATGGAGTGTGGTACATACTACCGCTCAACACTAGTGTCGACGAGATAACTCTCCAATTGACTTAATCAGGATAAAAGTAGTGAGACGGGATGAGAGGCACCTCCCACTCAGATTGAGTGTGGTACATGCTACCGCTCCGCACTTACAAGTCAAGCACAAGCACAAACACAAGTACAGGTCAATCAAGTGCAAACGAGTATAAGATCATTCAAAAAGGGGAGGCCGAGCGCGATAAGAACACACTCGCCTAGCCAGAATCAAGTCACAAGTAATGTCCAGCAATTCACATTCTCAAGTATTCCAAATATTTCAAGTCAATATACAAGTCATATACAAATCAAGTTACTTGTTCATGCGTAAAGGAGATATCAAGTGTTTAGTCAAGTCGGATCAATTGAGTGTACATAAGAGCACACTCGCCTAAACAGGTTCAAGTCACAAATAAATTTAGCATATCATGCTTCAAGCACTTCAAGTATTTCAAGTCCAAATAGTTAAAAAGCAGGTGGTTAAGAACCTTGATCAAACAAGAAAACTAGCAAATCTGGCCACAAACCCGGCCAAAAAGTGGCCGAATTCTGGCCACTTTTCAGTTGTAACAAAACGGCTAACACATGTTTTAACAAAATCTCACAAATTTAATCGAGTTACGTCAAATGCGATAAAGTACACACTTGCCTATGAGACAAGAAATCAAGTACCTAGCATTGTCTAACAACAATGAGCATGTAACACGTAAGTCGGTGGGATAACCACCCGAATGACCAACAAGTCAAGTGCAAGCAAAGCATTTCATCTCATATCAATTTCACGAAGTGAACTACAAAGGATCGAGTATGACAAAGTACATCCTCATCCCAAAGGTTATCAATTCAAGAGCAATTATTTTAACCAAGTAAGCATATTATTCAAGCAATGGGACATTCCACGTAAATATTTTCATGTACTTGGAATACTCACCAATCAATTGCCACCCTTCACTTTAACCTAGGTTCATTCTCTTGAACTCTCTCGAGTCCTGTGGTCACATATTATATAAAAAGGCTAGTAATACAAAGCCAAAATACATGAAAATTTTAAGGTTTCTAAGACTTCATTTCCTTTCACTTAAACCTCAATTCCACTTATAAATCATACCTAAAATGATTTACCAACTCCAACCTTAAAGTGGGAAATGAAAGTAAAAATGGTTCTAAGAGAATAGAATTTTCTAGTTTTTGCGCAATATTATATGAAAAATCATATCTCAAGGTTCTTGAGTTCAAAATTTATAAACTTTATACCATTGGAAAATAAATTCAAAGGGTTACAATTTCCTAGAAGACACATTTGTAAGATTCAGTCCACAAGTTAGTCAAATTTTAGTCTCAAGTTGCTGCGTCATCCAGTCAAAAGACAGAACAGGTATGGCAAATCAATCAACTTTGGAAAATCATAGATATTCATAGAAATTGAGAAAAGTTATAAAATTTGCACGGTAGAAAGTGCTCTGAATTTAATTTCAACACAACAAACGGAACTCAATTCTAATTTTTCTACACCAAGATATAACAGATTTCCTAAAACTACCCAAGGTTCCCTACGGACAAATTTTCAGCAGCACTTCCTTTATTTTTACCAATTTTTTCAGCCAATTCAAGGCTTCATTCTTGCCACATAACAGCCTCAACTCAAGCATATACATACCAGGCCAATAACTCACTAAATCAAGCATATATATACGATATAACTATCACCTCCGTTTCCCAAATCCTAGGGCAATGAGTGAAAGTCGTTAACATTCTTGGTTCATTTTCTGACCCAAATGTAAGTTCATTAGATGACCAAGTGAGTGGTTAGATCTACTCAATTCACCTTGCAAGTTAGGTCCAAAATGCAGTAAAAGGTCATAAGAAAACAAGTTTGACAAGTGCAAGAAAGTTGAGCAAAAGAAAAATCTCATTCAAGTTCAAAGTGGTCTTCGCGGGTAAAACAGTCGCGCCGCGCAGTCTCAGGAAAACGGCCATATCTCACTGTAGGAAGGTTGGAATTAGGTGCCGTTAGCGGAGTTGGAAACTAGACTCGAAGATTTTTCCAACGGTACCAAATAAACACTCTGGTTCGTCTCCTATCAGTACCAGGGATTCGGGGAAATTGGCTGATTTTTCGGTTCTGATTATCTCAAAACCCTAACAAAATTTACTCTATTTCCTCTTGCCAACTTCACTTGTTTTGGCTCAAATTCACCCAATTCAATCTTCTAGAATTCATATACAGGAAATCAAATTATCTAGCTGTGAGAACCCAGAAAAAATAAAAAAAAATAAAAAAATAAAAAAAATTTTTTATTTATTTATTATTTTATTCCTGTGCACCCGTTTTCTTTTAATTTCTTTATTATATTACTTTTATCAACATTTTATCAGTAAATATAGTTCTTAAATCATTTTTCTAGTATAAGGTAGTTCGTGCGCAAATTTGAACGTATTTTGGACGTGGGACCCGCTAGTGCATTTAGTGAGAGAAATTCGGCCGATTCGGTTAAATATTGCATATAGGGATTTAATTACTAGGTGTTAGGAGATAATTGGAGGTCACCTAGATGAATTAATACTGAGGAGACAAGAACATGACTTCTAGCAACAATAAGGTGCCAAGTGTCCACTTGTCATTAGCTTAAACTTGCCTAACTTTTGGCCTAACTTCTTTAACTTTACTTAAAGTCTAATTTTGACCAAGATGACTTCACTTCTTCCTCCCTCTTGGCCGAATGCTCCTTGGAAGCAAAAGGAAAAGATTATTCAACCTTCATCTTCAAATCCTTGCTCAAATCTTGAAAACTAGCCGTTTGTTTCTTGAATTAGTCCATAAAAACATCTTGCTTAGGGTCTTTGAAGAACTTGGTGGTGTTGTTTTGGAAGAAAATCACCTAAGCTACAACCTTTCTTGAAGAACTAAGGTATCTTGCTTGGAACTCATCTTTTGGTTTTAATTTTGGCCAATTGGTGCCTTATATTAGTTATATACGTGATTTTCCGGAAGATTTGGTGGCTTGGAGTGAAGTTTCCTAATTTTCTGATTTTTGTTGGAATTTTTCTGTTTTCCATGATTGATTATGATTGAGCTTGAATTGATGGTTCCAAATGGTGTTTTATAGCTCTCTTGTGAGTTAATTGGAGTTAATTGCGGGAAATTTCCGCTTGTGCGGAAAATTTCAGATTTAGGGTTTCAAATTGGGGGTTTTCTATTGTTGATTGTTGAACTTCTAATTGGCTATAATTGAAGGGTATTATGACCCTAATGACGCATATGGAATGGCTTATATATTGTTTGGGTGCTTGTGGTTGTGTTGGATGGCTTTTATTGGTTGTCTTGTAGGTTGGAAAAGCTGAAATTTTAGGGGAAATGCTGTCCAAGTGTCTAGGGTATTGGATTCTTATGTGTTGGGTTGAGATTTGATAGAAGTGAATAATCTTAGGGTTTATTTCTACTTTTAACCCTACAAGTTATGTATTTTTCATTTCCAAGCTATATTTGGGTCTTGCCTTAATAGTTCCTAGAAAAAGGTATTCGACTTGTGTTTGCGTTTTCATTGTACTTTCTTGATTGTTATAGGGCGTGCCGGTGATCCGAGGCTCACGTCGGGCGAAAACTTGTGAAATTTCTTTGTTGAACTTGGTGAGTGTACTACTCACATGTTTGTTATTCCGTGGCTTTCTTGTACTTGAATTCTGTGGTTTGGACTAGTTGTGATGATTGTTTGAGCTAGGTGAGGCGAGGGTGTACTTTACCACTCTCGTACTCTCTAGCCTCCTTGACTGGTTATTATACTAAGCTTACTTGACTGTTTATGATATTACTTGAATATTATTGACTATACTGGATTTGGTATCGCTTGGATACCAACTTTACTGTTCACTCTGAGCTCTACCTCATTGGAAGTCAATGGACTCGAGCCAGTAAGGACTTGGTCGGGGACATTTGACAAGCCATGGGGACTGTATTTGGGAATCTTTGGGTATGAGACCCTTGATTCCGGTATACTCGAGTAATACCAATTCTGTACTGTTTGGTGTTCGGGCCCGGTAAGGGGAAAGTGAGGTGGATGGATAATTGGAGTAAAGAGGAGTCTACGGTCATGATTACCTGGTATACATTGACGGAGAGTCAATGAGATGAGATCAAGCATGGCAAAAGAGGAAAAGGGCTCTTGAGAGCCATCCGTATCCTTTTATTCCCTACACTTGGGTGTTGTTGATTTTACTTACTTGACGTGCGTATTTGGACTGAATATTCTTGTGTTTATGTGATCCTGGTATATTTTGGTGATGGTACCTCATTGGGCGAAAGCTCACTCCGTGAATTTTGTTTTCCTTACAGGGATTTACCTTTTGGACTTTTGAGTTTGAAGATGAGTTGAGTAGAGCTAGTTGAGAGATTTTGTATAGGTCCTCAATAGTTGGCAACTTGATTGTACTTGGATTTACATGTTTCCTTTTGGCTTGTAATCATACAAACGTGGTTGGTAACAGTGTGTGGGTATTCATGTTCCATGTATTCTACTTGGCTTGTATATATATTCCTTTCCGGGATTGTAAGCAGTTATTTGCATTTGATTGGGTGCTGGCTGATTGTGACGTGGCAGTCACTATTCACTTTACGTTTTAACTTTTGTTTTCCGTTTCTTGATTGATGGTTGGGTTAAGCGCGTTAGTAGTTTCCCGAACGAGTTGAATTAATGTTTTACCGTTTTAGTAGTCCTGGCGAGAGCTGGGCAGGCAGTCCGCTAACCCCTTTGGTACGCCTTAGGGGAAGGTGGGGCTGTCACAGGTGGTATCAGAGCCTAGGTTAGAATTACCCTGGGCGAACCTAAAACCTGGTCCTTCGAACTTTTGGGATTGCTTTTAGACGCCATTAAGTGTGAATATATTGTCTAAGCTACAAACCTTTGTTATCTTTGTAGGTTATGGCTGGCACTAGTGGAGCGGGCGGAGACGAGCCACCTCAGAGGCGCCCACGGGTTATCGACTTCCAGGAGAGGCCAGGAGGTCCGATCCGGCTGTGGTATACCGCGAGCCGGACCCGCCGCTGTAGGCGTTGCCAGTTTTACTCTTACGCGGACCACGTGGTTGTGGCAGTGCTTGCTGAGCGACGGAGGCTTAGGTGTGCCGCCGCCAGGGAGCGCACTGAGACCCTTAGACTTAGGGGCATCACGCGGATGCAAGCCGATAGGATTGGGGAGCTCCAGGGGGACGTGGCCATGGAGCAGGAGAGGACGAACGCTCTGAGAGAGCAGTTGCAGGTGGTTAACGACCGCCTCACTGGGGTAGTCCGGGAGGTGAGAGACCGGTCTGGCGCTATTATCGATGAGTGTGGGGCACTCATCCAGGGAGTGATTGGCGCCAATGCGCCAGGGGGAGTTCCAGGTGGCGGAGCTCCAGGTCAGGGAGGCGCCCCTAGCTCTAGCTCTGGGGGGGAGTCGGTTGGCTCCGTTGAGGACTAGATTAGGGTTTTTGAGCCTTGTTTTGATCCCGTGTGAAGGATACCTAGGAAAAGCTTTTGGTTAGCTGTGTTGTATCTTTTGGGGCCTAGGTTGTACAGTGTATTTTGACAGACCCTCTTTTGGCTTCACGGGAGTACTTTTGTATATATTTGCTTGACTGCTCATGTATGACTGTTTGTCACAGTTATGTGTTCTGTGTATAACTGTTCTATGTGTATACATATCTTACGTGTTGTTTATTTTTGGTTCTTCGATCATGCTTATGTGACTATATTTATATGCACTTTTAATATTATTTTGTACCTCGACTTTAGAGTGACATTAGAGTAATGGAAGGCACTCGTAGTGGACGAGGCCGCGGGCGCGGGGTTAGGCAACCCACAACTGACGAGGGTACTAGGGATACCACGACTGAACCAAATCCTGAACCTAAGGTTGACCCTAATGCCCAAATAGCTACTGCTATGCAGCAAATGACCGACTTGTTAGCCCACGTAGTGCAACAGCAGGGCCAACCTCCTATCCAGCAACCTGGGAACCCTGGCCATGTAGTAGAGAGTGAAGATCGGGCCCTAGAGAGATTTCAGAAGTTCTCTCCACCAAAATTTTTGGGCGGGCCAGATCCGGACGTGGCCGAAAAATGGTTAGAGAAAATGATAGATATTTTCGCCGCCCTACACTATTCAGAGGAGAGGCAGGTTACTTTCGCTGTCTTCCAATTGGAAGGGGCCGCGCGTTCTTGGTGGAACGTGATACGAATGAAGTGGGACCGGGAACAAACCCCAAGAACATGGGTAAACTTTGTGAGGGACTTCAATGTGAAATACTTTCCCCCTCTAGTCCAGGAAAAGAAGGAGGACGAGTTCATTAGACTCCGTCAGGGGACGCAATCGGTGGCTGAGTACGAGAGCCAGTTTACTCGTTTATCTAAGTTCGCCCCTGAACTCATTCTAACGGAGCAAAGGAGAGTTCGGCGTTTTATTCAAGGGCTCAATATGGAAATTCAAAAGGATCTGGCGGTAGCCCAGATCAATATCTTTAGTGACGCCGTGGAGAAAGCTTTGCGAGTTGAAAATGCCAGGCTTCAAGTAAGGAACTTTCAGGTGAAAAAACGGGGGTTCTCTGCGAGTAGTTCGACCCAAGGGGATAAAGGGACCCCTCCCAAGTTTGGAAGAGGAGCCGGGGGAGGAAGGCAACCGGGAATGACACGAGGGACTCCGCCGAGGGGTGGTCACAATGGACGGGGCCCGCAGAGAAGCGTCTCACAAGGAAGTTCGGCCTCAGTTGCACGTGGACCCTGTGGATTTTGTGGGAAACCAAACCACACTGAGGACAACTGTTGGAGGAAAGAAAGGAAATGCTTGCGCTGCGGGAGTGCGGAGCATCAAATAGCTAACTGTCCGGTGTTACCTCGGGAGGCTAGAGTAACCACCCAGTCGTCGAAGGCTAACTCGGGACAGTCCAAGGTAGAAGGGACAAAGCCAAAGGTGCCAGCTCGGGTTTACTCCCTTGAGCAACAACAAGTCCCTGATTCCTCTGGGGTTGTAGAAGGTACGATCCCTGTTTTTCATCGTCTAGCTAGGATTTTGATCGACCCTGGTGCTACCCATTCCTTTGTTAACCCCAATTTTATGTGCGGCATTGATATAACCCCTGTTAGCTTGCCTTATGACTTAGAAGTTAGTACTCCTACGGGGGACCAACGTTTGATTACTGGTTTGATGTATACAAATTGCGAAATTTGGGTAGGAGAGAGGAAGCTTTTGGGGAATCTTATCAGTTTAGCTATTAAGGGGTACGACGTTATATTGGGTATGGACTGGCTAGCTAAGTACGATGCACAACTTGATTGTAAGAGAAAAATAGTGGAATTTCGTATACCGGGGGAGGCAACCCTAAGGCTCGATATAAGGGGTAGTTTAGCCTCATCTGCATTGATTTCGGGTATGCGGGCTAGGAAATTTCTGTATAGAGGGGCCCAAGGGTTCCTAGCTTTTCTTATAAACACTCCTACTGATAAGTTGAGGGTTGAAGATGTGCCTGTAGTAAGTGAGTATCCGGATGTGTTTCCTGATGAATTAGTAACTTTACCTCCGGAGAGAGAGATAGAGTTTAAGATTGACCTGTTACCGGGGACATCACCTATCTCTAAGACCCCCTATCGAATGGCACCTGCTGAGATCAAGGAGTTGAAATTACAGTTGCAAGACCTGTTGGAGCGTGGGTTTATTCAGGAGAGTGGATCTCCGTGGGGGGCTCCGGTACTATTTGTTAAGAAGAAGGATGGAACTTTAAGATTGTGTATCGATTATCGGGGATTAAACAATATGACCATTAAGAACAAATACCCACTTCCCCATATCGATGAACTGTTTGACCAGTTGCAAGGCGCGGTGGTCTTTTCAAAGTTAGATCTCCGACAGGGTTACTATCAGTTGCTTATTAAGAAAGAAGATGTACCCAAGACTGCTTTCAATTCTAGATATGGACATTTTGAGTTTGCAGTCATGCCCTTTGGGTTGACCAATGCCCCTGCCGCCTTTATGGATTTGATGCATCGGGTTTTCAAACCCTACCTGGACCGATTTGTTGTCGTGTTTATTGACGACATCTTGGTCTATTCTAAAACCCGTGAGGAACATGAGCAGCATTTGAAGCTAGTGTTACAAACCCTAAGAGATCATCGGCTATACGCCAAATTTAGTAAGTGTGAATTTTGGTTGGAGAAAATCTCTTTCTTGGGACATGTGATTTCAAAAGAAGGTATTACAGTGGATCCCGCGAAAGTAGAGGCAGTGGCTGAATGGAAGAGGCCAGAAAACCCCACTGAGATTCGCAGTTTCTTAGGGTTGGCTGGGTACTATAGACGCTTTATTAAAGACTTTTCCAAACTGGCCGGCCCTTTAACCGATCTAACGAAGAAAAATAGCCGTTTTGTGTGGGATACTAGGTGTGAAACCAGTTTTCAGGAGTTGAAGCGAAGGTTAACCATGGCTCCTGTTTTGGCCTTACCAAATGGGAAAGACAGTTTTACTGTTTATACCGATGCTTCGAGGGAAGGCTTAGGGTGTGTGTTAATGCAAAACAAGAACGTGATTGCCTTTGCCTCTAGGAAACTAAAAACCCATGAACAAAACTACCCTACCCATGACTTGGAGTTAGCTGCTGTGGTCTTTGCTCTGAAAAAGTGGAGACACTATCTCTACGGGGTTACCTTTGAGGTTTATTCAGACCATAAGAGTCTTAAATACCTTTTCTCCCAAAAAGAGTTGAATATGAGGCAACGCCGGTGGATGGAACTCTTAGAAGATTATGACTGAACGATCAACTACCATCCCGGTAAGGCCAACGTAGTGGCAGACGCCCTAAGTCGGAAGGCTCAAGTAGCAAGGTTGATGGTCAAGGAGTGGGAAATGTTAGGAGCAGCTAGTGAATGGAACCCTCGTATGGGATGCAAGAAAATCACTTTTGGAAATATTCGAGTAACATCTGCTATTCTTGATAGAATTAAAGAAGCCCAAGAGAAGGATCCGATGGTACAAAAGTGGAAGGAAAAGGTGGAAAAGGAAGCACTACCTGATTTCAATTTGGGTCCTGAAGGGATTTTAAGATATAGGAACCGCGTAGTAGTAGCCAATGATGAAACCCTGAAAAGAGAAATTTTAGAGGAAGCCCATCGATCGAAATACACGATCCATCCTGGTAGTAATAAGATGTACCAAGACTTGCGACGGTTGTACTGGTGGGATAAGATGAAGAGGGAGATTGCTCAATATATCCAAACCTGTCTGATTTGCCAGCAAGTCAAGGCTGAACACCAAAAACCCTCTGGACTGTTACAACCTCTTGAGATACCTGAATGGAAGTGGGAAAATATCACGATGGACTTTGTTTCTGGACTGCCAAGAACTCAGAAAGGACATGATGCCGTTTGGGTGATCGTTGATCGGTTGACCAAATCGGCTCATTTCTTACCCGTGAATGTGAAGGATTCCATGGATAAGTTGGCTAGGTTGTACCTGAATGAAATTGTGAGGTTGCATGGGGTTCCAGTGAGTATAGTTTCAGACCGAGATCCTCGTTTTGTATCGCGGTTTTGGCAAAAGTTTCAGGAGAACTTGGGGACCAAAATCAACCTTAGTACCACTTATCACCCCCAGACGGATGGACAGTCAGAGCGAACCATTCAAACCCTCGAGGATATGTTACGGACTTGTATTCTGGATTTTGGGGGTAATTGGGGTCAACATATGACTTTGGTAGAGTTTGCCTACAATAACAGTTTCCATTCGTCCATTCAAATGGCACCATATGAAGCTCTCTACGGACGGAAGTGTCGTTCGCCCATTTATTGGGATGAAGTAGGGGAAAAGAAAGCTCTAGATCCAACAACCATTCCTTGGATGGAGGATGCACAAGAGAAGGTTAAATTGATTCGTCAAAGACTCCAAACAGCTCAAAGCCGACAAAAGAGCTACGCAGATAATCGAAGGAAAGATTTAGAGTTCGAAGTTGGAGACCGTGTTTTCCTTAAAATTACACCACTACGAAGCGTCACTGCGGGTAGAGGAAAGAAACTTCAACCACGGTTCGTGGGGCCTTACAAAATTCTCCAACGAGTTGGGAAGGTAGCGTACCGACTCGAGTTGCCGCCAAGTTTATCTCGGATTCATGACGTCTTCCATGTTTCGATGCTGAAAAAATACTATCCTGATCCAACCCACGTTGTGCGACCAGAGGAGATTGAGTTAGATGAGGCACTTACTTACGAAGAGAGACCTGTACAAGTACTCGATCGAAGGATTAAGGAATTGAGGAATAAGCAAATTCCATTGGTAAAGGTTTTGTGGAGAAATCATGGAATAGAAGAGGCAACTTGGGAGTTGGAGGAAGAGATGCAAAAGAAATACCCTGAGCTATTTAGTAACCCAGGTGAGCAATTTCGAGGGCGAAATTCTTTAAGGGGGAGAGAGTGTGAGAACCCAGAAAAAATAAAAAAAAATAAAAAAAAAATTTTATTTATTTATTATTTTATTCCTGTGCACCCGTTTTCTTTTAATTTCTTTATTATATTACTTTTATCAACATTTTATCAGTAAATATAGTTCTTAAATCATTTTTCTAGTATAAGGTAGTTCGTGCGCAAATTTGAACGTATTTTGGACGTGGGACCCGCTAGTGCATTTAGTGAGAGAAATTCGGCCGATTCGGTTAAATATTGCATATAGGGATTTAATTACTAGGTGTTAGGAGATAATTGGAGGTCACCTAGATGAATTAATACTGAGGAGACAAGAACATGACTTCTAGCAACAATAAGGTGCCAAGTGTCCACTTGTCATTAGCTTAAACTTGCCTAACTTTTGGCCTAACTTCTTTAACTTTACTTAAAGTCTAATTTTGACCAAGATGACTTCACTTCTTCCTCCCTCTTGGCCGAATGCTCCTTGGAAGCAAAAGGAAAAGATTATTCAACCTTCATCTTCAAATCCTTGCTCAAATCTTGAAAACTAGCCGTTTGTTTCTTGAATTAGTCCATAAAAACATCTTGCTTAGGGTCTTTGAAGAACTTGGTGGTGTTGTTTTGGAAGAAAATCACCTAAGCTACAACCTTTCTTGAAGAACTAAGGTATCTTGCTTGGAACTCATCTTTTGGTTTTAATTTTGGCCAATTGGTGCCTTATATTAGTTATATACGTGATTTTCCGGAAGATTTGGTGGCTTGGAGTGAAGTTTCCTAATTTTCTGATTTTTGTTGGAATTTTTCTGTTTTCCATGATTGATTATGATTGAGCTTGAATTGATGGTTCCAAATGGTGTTTTATAGCTCTCTTGTGAGTTAATTGGAGTTAATTGCGGGAAATTTCCGCTTGTGCGGAAAATTTCAGATTTAGGGTTTCAAATTGGGGGTTTTCTATTGTTGATTGTTGAACTTCTAATTGGCTATAATTGAAGGGTATTATGACCCTAATGACGCATATGGAATGGCTTATATATTGTTTGGGTGCTTGTGGTTGTGTTGGATGGCTTTTATTGGTTGTCTTGTAGGTTGGAAAAGCTGAAATTTTAGGGGAAATGCTGTCCAAGTGTCTAGGGTATTGGATTCTTATGTGTTGGGTTGAGATTTGATAGAAGTGAATAATCTTAGGGTTTATTTCTACTTTTAACCCTACAAGTTATGTATTTTTCATTTCCAAGCTATATTTGGGTCTTGCCTTAATAGTTCCTAGAAAAAGGTATTCGACTTGTGTTTGCGTTTTCATTGTACTTTCTTGATTGTTATAGGGCGTGCCGGTGATCCGAGGCTCACGTCGGGCGAAAACTTGTGAAATTTCTTTGTTGAACTTGGTGAGTGTACTACTCACATGTTTGTTATTCCGTGGCTTTCTTGTACTTGAATTCTGTGGTTTGGACTAGTTGTGATGATTGTTTGAGCTAGGTGAGGCGAGGGTGTACTTTACCACTCTCGTACTCTCTAGCCTCCTTGACTGGTTATTATACTAAGCTTACTTGACTGTTTATGATATTACTTGAATATTATTGACTATACTGGATTTGGTATCGCTTGGATACCAACTTTACTGTTCACTCTGAGCTCTACCTCATTGGAAGTCAATGGACTCGAGCCAGTAAGGACTTGGTCGGGGACATTTGACAAGCCATGGGGACTGTATTTGGGAATCTTTGGGTATGAGACCCTTGATTCCGGTATACTCGAGTAATACCAATTCTGTACTGTTTGGTGTTCGGGCCCGGTAAGGGGAAAGTGAGGTGGATGGATAATTGGAGTAAAGAGGAGTCTACGGTCATGATTACCTGGTATACATTGACGGAGAGTCAATGAGATGAGATCAAGCATGGCAAAAGAGGAAAAGGGCTCTTGAGAGCCATCCGTATCCTTTTATTCCCTACACTTGGGTGTTGTTGATTTTACTTACTTGACGTGCGTATTTGGACTGAATATTCTTGTGTTTATGTGATCCTGGTATATTTTGGTGATGGTACCTCATTGGGCGAAAGCTCACTCCGTGAATTTTGTTTTCCTTACAGGGATTTACCTTTTGGACTTTTGAGTTTGAAGATGAGTTGAGTAGAGCTAGTTGAGAGATTTTGTATAGCTCCTCAATAGTTGGCAACTTGATTGTACTTGGATTTACATGTTTCCTTTTGGCTTGTAATCATACAAACGTGGTTGGTAACAGTGTGTGGGTATTCATGTTCCATGTATTCTACTTGGCTTGTATATATATTCCTTTCCGGGATTGTAAGCAGTTATTTGCATTTGATTGGGTGCTGGCTGATTGTGACGTGGCAGTCACTATTCACTTTACGTTTTAACTTTTGTTTTCCGTTTCTTGATTGATGGTTGGGTTAAGCGCGTTAGTAGTTTCCCGAACGACTTGAATTAATGTTTTACCGTTTTAGTAGTCCTGGCGAGAGTTGGGCAGGCAGTCCGCTAACCCCTTTGGTACGCCTTAGGGGAAGGTGGGGCTGTCACACTAGCACCATTGGGGCTTAAAATGTAACATACATAATGCTTAAGTGAACCAAAACAATCTAGCCAACAAAGGAGAACCAAAACAGTCCACTAGTTGCCCAAAACAACCACTTTGCTTGCTTCATTTCCATCTCAACTCACACATAAGCTTAACCAATGTTTAGCCAAGTTTCTTAGGCTTAATTAAAGTGCAAATAAACCACAAAATCAAGGAGAAACCTCCCACTTCAAAGCCGGTCAGCCAAGAGAAACAAAACAGTCCACTAGTTTTCATGCAACACCAACCTTCATCCTATCACTGTTTCTGACTTAAACAACATGTCAAGTGTTATCCCTAACTTCAAAAGGATCCACAACATGTTAACACATCAAGAAAAATCATAAACAAAGCTCAAACATTTCATCAAACACATGGTATGCAAAACAACCAACTCCTACTACCACTTGTTTAGTTCAAGAAAGTTAACCACAAATATCATCCTTTCAACTCCTAGTTTACCATCAAAACTTCAAACACATGATATAACACAAGAAAGTTAGGATTTAAGAGCCATATACCTCTCTTATGTGAAGTTTGAATCACCAAAACAAACCATCAAAACCAAAGCTCCAAGCTTGAAACACATACTAGGGTTGAAGGTTGTTCACTCCACTAACTCAAGCTTTTTCTCTTTTGATTTTTTCTCAAGATCAAACTAGGGTTTAAAAGGCATGAAAATGGAGTTTTCTCTCCTTCTCTTGGAAGCTAAGGAGGTTCGGCCACAAGGAGGAAATAAGGGAGCCAAGATGGTTTAAAATTCCTCTAATTCTTTGGTCAAATAAGTTGGATGGTTGGGGTTTTGCCACATGGTCCAATCTTCGCCATTTCTTCCCTTAATCTTTGACTAATGAAGTTTCCACCCTCCAAATGTTTCCAATGTCGTACTAACACCCCTAAACTATCATATAAAGCCCCAACCACAATAAAAAGAATTTTTGGTTATAGAGTAAGTGGTGAAATAAAATAATACCAAGTAAAGGATATGTTTTAATTCAAGTAAAAGGTAATGAAATGCAATACAAGGGAAATGTTATAATGCATGTAGAATGAAATACAAGGACATATTTTAAATGATTTAATGATAGGGCAAGGCAAATGATTTAGGAAAAAATTTGTTTTTAAGTGAGGGTTCTCACATATTGACTACTGTAGATGGCCTACGTTGCTTTGTCCCGTTGTGCCACATTTATAGGACTCTTGGTAGTAGTTTCCTTGTAGGATTATAATCCCTACTAGAGATGGACTCCTCTTTGGATTCTGTCCGTTGGTTCCAAAAGGCTCGGGGGCTCCGGCCCAGTCGGCCCACCCAGCTAAGAGGCGGTGGCCTTTCCCGAGCTGGCCTCCGTAAAGGCTCAAGCTAGCTAGTCCGAATTGACACATCACCTGTGACTTGAAATTAAGTTTGGGGGCTCCACAGTGAACTTAAAATTTTGTGACTTGAACACTCAAATAAGGCAAGAATTGAGACATATTTTGGTATACTATTGAATTGCAAATACTGAAAATCACGTCGACCAAACAGGCCGTCCCTGCGAGTAAAGAGAGAGACTCAGACGTTGATGACAAAAATTATGAAAACAAGGAGACTAAGCAATACAAAATGATGGACTATTAAATGATTAAGATCGTCTAGCGGGCTAATTAATTAACAAATGGATTAGAAGTCCAGATTCCAGATTAAAGATTGCTCCATCAAATTAGACTAGTCCAAGAGCATAATCGAAATCATAACTGAACTGGTGTTTCCCTTAGAGCTATTGTCAAGTAAAAGAGTAACTTTAGGTGATAATCACTTTTGATATGGATATGTTCTGAAAACCTCCTATGTGGATGTCCAAATAAGAGAAATACTATATCATATTTTTTTGGTTTGTTTAACGGGTAGCTAATGAGTACTCATTAAGATATATTTTTAAGTGTTACATTTTAGGAAATATAAGATCAATTAGGGAAAGTAAATAAATATAAGAGAGGATCGGTAAAATTAAATAAGAAATGTATATAAATGTAAGGGTTGGTAATAATTGTTACTATGTCTATATACATGATATCTTAGGTAAATTTTAGATGTGTTAACTAGTGCCCTTTTGGCATCCATTAGAAAAACCCATTTTTTCACAAATTTCAATGATGTATATTATGATTTTGGAAAAGTTGAGTTTAGAAAACTTTACAATTTGATTGAATTTCCTTAGACACATATGAAAAGTCTTTGTACAGGAAAATTTCAACTTTAATTAATTTTCTTTCTCCATGGCTCTCCCTTCAATCCTCTCAATCTGCTCCAGCTTCTTGTATGAATTCATGTGGACTCCATTGACAATTTTATTAAAGAATTGTGCAAGTTCTGACATATTTTTTTTACAGAAAAATGAAAATTAATGATAGAAATTTATGCCTATTGATGCTGTATAATGAGAATAGAGTATTCCTGATGTGATCCATAGTCCTATTGGGAACGCATTTATACCATGGCATGAAAATTTAATTTATAGTTCAATGCAACCATTCTTCTACCTTAGATTAGTTTATAAAGAAGGAGAAACTAAAGTTTTTGTAATTTAAACTTGGGGCACCATGATGCAGAAAAGCATAGTACATAATTTAGCAACTAGTAGGCTTCTCGGAGGACTTTTGAAAAATTTAAGAAAAAAAATATTCTTCCTGATGTGTTCGTCA
This sequence comes from Coffea eugenioides, assembly GCF_003713205.1. Classification (NCBI taxonomy): domain Eukaryota; kingdom Viridiplantae; phylum Streptophyta; class Magnoliopsida; order Gentianales; family Rubiaceae; genus Coffea; species Coffea eugenioides. The sequence goes on from NC_040039.1 coordinate 26,709,181, forward strand.
GCTCTTCTCAATTAGTTGATTGAGGTTGACATTCTATCATACTGATTTTTGTATGAAGTATTTAAGGTGAAATTGGAGCATTAAAAGTTACATTAAAGAAAAGTTAGTATTTATCCATATAAAACATGAGTAAATCTTATATACACCGACGGTGTATACACTATCATGGTTGGATATACGACACATGCAAAATTTGAGTTTCAAATTCAAATTCGAATTATGTGTCATGCATTGAATAGTAAAAGTATATACACTGTCAGTGTATAGAAGATTAATCCATAAAATATTGCCACATCATTATTCCATAAAGAGGGTGATGATCCAACATATTGTTAACTAAGACAAAAAAAAGAGAAAGAAAAGTTTTGTGTGTAATTTTGAAATATTAATTGTGCAATAGAAGCTCACACTGTCGCAAAATTTGTCATCTAATTAACATTTGGGAACATCTAATGCAAGTTTTTGGCCCATAAACCAGTTCTTGGCCAGCAGCTATATTGATCTTGTTCGTTTAAGGTTTCTTCGTGCTCTTTTCACTAATAAATCAATGTTACAATGTGACGATCCCACCTCCTCCTAAGGCGAACTAAAGGGTTCAGCGAGCCGCCTGTCCAATTCTCGTTAGGACTCAAACACTCACTTATTAACAAACCTTGGTTACAAGTGTAACTATCTTCAAAGCAAGAGTCACATATTCAAACGACAGTACAAAAATGATCCTTGGACAAATACATGAGATAGAGATCAATACAATCTTAAGATACACTACTAGCTAGTTCAACTCACAAGAACAAAATTAAAAGTTGGTACAACTATGCTAAAGCAAAATATTTAGACAAAACTCGGCTCTTCCTAGTCATTCGTCCAGGCACTCGCCCCCTGGAAGGAAAACAAAACTAGAAGGATGAGTTTTCGTTCAATGAGATTCCAAGAAGGTTATGCAAACAATGATTTAATACTCAAGCCACAAAGAATGTAATTCACCATAAGATAGAGCAATTACATTTCAATTAAGCATTAACATATTCATTTAAAAGGATACAGGGCTCTCATGAGCTTATTCAAGTAGCTTGATCAAGATCCAAGATTCCGTTGACACTCCATCAACGTTATTCCATATGCTATCAAGTATTTCACTACTTCACATCATTCTCCAACCACCGTTCAATTCCCTTCTGACCTGCACGTCAAATTCAAGATGGGTTATGCTCGAGTATACTGGTTCAAATTCAAAAGTTCAAGTGCAAGTTCAAGTTCAAATCTAAGTGATAAGACCCACGGTTCATTGATCTCATCGTTCAAGCCTTTGCCGACTCGACTCGACCAACTAGCCAATGGGGTTTGGGGCCTCGAGCAAGCAATGCAGTTGATGGGATAACAACCCAAACGACTATCAAGTCAAATACAAGTAAAGCAATTCATTTAATACAAATATCAGGAATCTAGCCATGAAAGGTCGAGTATGATAAAGTATATCCTCGCCTAGACAATATCAATTCAGGAGCAAGTATCTTAACCAAGCAAGCATGTCATTCAAGAAAGGAAATATTACACATAAACACTTCACAAGCACTTAGAAACTCACCCTGAAACAAAGCTTAAATGTCCGCCTCGGGAGTAACTTCAGCCTCACTTCCAAATCTTAGAATCAAGTAATTAGGGTACAATAAGATCCACTACTCCAAGCCACAACAATCAAAGGACACTAAGTCCAAGTTATGATTTCTAGGCAAATTCAAGGGAATCATCCATGTAGTCGTAAAGCCAATATGCTAGGTAAAGGATAGTGCCAAAGTTCTCATTCGATTTACTAAATGTAAGCTTAAACTGCCCACAATAATTTTTGGTGGCTAAGCTGGAAATTTATCGCTTGAAACATATAAAAGTAAGGTTTTCACCTCTTAAAACCTTTCATTTTCCACTCAAATTCGTTACTCATACTAGGGTTAATGTCTAATCATGTGTTTAAGGCATTAATAAGACATGTTTGCCACATAAAACCAAGAACAAAGCTATATAAAGTTTGCTTCCTCTACCAAACATACCTAGCAAATCCATAAGGTTTCATCACCAACATAACAATAAATATATAAAGCCAAAATTTCAACCAGAAAACCACCATAATTACATATACATCCAAACCCTAAAACTCAAATATCAAGTTCAAGAATCATCAACTTGGGAAACTTCCAAGATTCACCACAAAATCTTGTCTTTAATCCCACAAACTAACTTATTTTCAACATAAGGTAAAGAAAGAAGGATAATCTAGAATTTTACCTCTTTTGCTTTCCAAACCAAGATGAAACCCAATCCACAATCCACCAAATCTTCTTCCCTTCCAAGCTTAAGCCAAGGTTGATGGAAAAACCAAGATCTCTCCTTCCTTTTCCCACAAAATCTAAGCAAGATTGAAGCTATATTGGATGAAGTTTTTCTTCCCCTTTTTCTCCCCAAATTTCGGCCCTCTCTCTCTCTCTTTCTCTTTGTTTGATTTTGGAAGACAAGAAATGGCAAATGACAAGAAAGCTTGGTCAAGGAAGTTTTAAAGAGATAAAACTTGGTTCCTATTGTGACACATGTCTAATTCTCTTAGTTTCTTGCTCCAAATATCTCAATTCTCTCTTATTGCTCTAAACTCCTTCTTTTTCCACTATATTCCTCACACATCTCACTAAAAGTTGCTATCACGGTGCTCATTAACTCCCACATGGAACGATGAATAAAAATTATGACAACTACACATCATTATCAAATTGTTAGACAAAAAAATAAATAGACAATCAAATAAGTTGTTAAGTGATTAAAATGCAATGTAGGTAAAACATGTAGAACGTGTAAAATAGCAATTTTTTTTGTGTCCTCACATACAATCAATGTTGTCATCAGCTGTGTTCTCCTCCCTATTCTCCTCATTAACAAGCAGAAGTCCATTGCAATTCCGACTCTAATCAGTAAGTACTGCTACCTGATCTTGCATCTTTCTCACATGGCCTCCAACCAAGAAACATTTCCAATACCTCTTCTGTTGTGCCCTTCATTACAACACAATGAATTCATTCTCTAAATTCTCTACTTCCTCCAGCTAATGTTTAACCTCTGTTTTCCTCTTCTTTCGCCTAGACAGTTCGGCTCTTTCCGCTTCCTCCTTGTCAGATGCTCTGCTGCTCAATGCCTTCAGGTTCCTAGTCAGTAATTGCACATCAGATCCCAACCTGAAGTAGCTTGTCCCTATATTCACCGATAGTTTTGCTGCCCTTGCTGCTGCCATGTCCTCCACCTTCTCTTTGAACTTGCTGAGTAGACATATCATTTCAGCTATAGCCCTCCCAGTGATGTGCAGCATCATATCCATGGCCTTCCAAAACATATTTGTCATCTATCAAGAACAGAGCAAACAAGGAGAGGAGGAAAGTTACCAGTGAACAACGAGAAAGTCTTTGGAAGATACCTGACAAAAGTACTTTTCGCCCTTTTTTCCAATTTAGTAATAGGATACTATTATGTATTTCCTGATTTGCCATTTTCTGATATAGGCAACCCTAGGGGAAGACCCTCCTAGAACCTCCCAACCTTGTAATATCAGAGTTGGACCTTTTCTCCCAATGGAAATTGAACTCGATTGTTCTCATGAACTCAAGACCTTTGACACACGAAGGTAATCAACAACCTTAAGCAAATAAAGATGGATGAAGCGACACCACGATTAGGGAACAAGCTAATCGATAAAGTCTGATTTGAATCCTAAGCTATGAACTCAAGAATTCAAGAGTAAGTTCGGTTAAGAACTTGAAGGAAAATTCCTCACGATTTCTGGTTGTAATAATCTGTCCTTTTACTCTTACAAGAGGTGCCTTTTTATAGGCTAAAACTAGGGCAAAATCCGGCCCACATAAACCTGGAAGAGATTCGGTCCGCATAAAAGAGCTTAAAGAGCTAGCTCTTTAAGGCTTTCCGATAAGGCCCGATAAGTAATAAAATACTCAACGCCTAACAACTACTAAACGGGACAGTCTTAAAACAACTACCAACTAAGCTAACAAGTATGAGATCACTCCTTTACTTCAAACGTACAAGTGAACAAAGTAACTTCATGGTCCATCAAATCTTCAAACTTAGCTTGTTCCTTGCTTGTATGGTGAATGATCAAGGCTCGTAAAGCTTCCTTCACTTTCTTGGTTCTTGATCTTGTCATCGGACCACCAATGTTGATCAAAGGATCCTTGACCCAAGGTTGAAGTTAATTATTGCACACCGTATCCGCATCATTCCCTCTTTCCTCGAAAAGATTCGTCCTCGAATCTTCAAAGTCTCCTCTTGAAAGTGAGTTGTCCACAAATCGATGGTGCGCTTAAAGGACAGCAGTGTTGGAAATAGACGAATGACTACGAGCCATGTTGCATGTCGTTTGGTCAGCTTCGGGAAGCGCTCAAACAAGGACATGCGCCAAGGTAGGAAAGAGCTTGTGTAAGGCGTGTGAAAATCCCAAGTGGCAATCCAAAACTCTCTAATTAGTCTTTGGTCATGGAACTTCACATTGACACCTTGATTGTGCAAAGGTGTAAAATCCAGCACTAGTTGACATTGATTTGAATCATCTTGCTTGGATAAAATGGGAGTAACTTGTTGCATGGATGAGGCACTAAACAACTTGTGAAGGACAGCTTTGGGATCTTGCGTGACACACAATTTCTCATCTTCCAACATATAAGGTAGCAAACAATTGAATTCCACTTCATGAGAGTTACTCGAACTAGCACAAGTTGAAGTTGACAAATTGAGCACTTGGCCACCAGCTTTTGGCGGAGTGAATAAGCATGAAAGATCACCACATTTAGTTGGAATAAGCACAAAATCAGGTTGTAAGTCTTGAATCAAAACTGGAAAATTGTGGACAGCTTTACAACCTACAAAAACAAAATAAACTTCAACTTGAAACAAATTTGAAATCGGGTAAAGAAGTAATGGTACATTATCAACTAAATGGTAAGAAGGTATAGAACAAGTTTTAAGTGTGAAAACTCCCTTTGACACTTCATCATTCCTTTCACCAATTGATTCAATTTGAGAAGGCATTGCTAGCCTTTTACACTTTTCTTCAAAATCTGGATAAGAAATACAAGTGTTAGGATGGAAATTATACTCAAAAGAAGGTAAAGATGATGAATGACCCATAGGTAGCAAATGAGAGTCAAATTTCGGAATTCTCCCTTCATGGTGGATTTGACGTGATTCCCCTTTGGTATGGACAGATTTGAATTGAAATTGTTCCATGAGATGATTCCAAATAGATTCAATTCCTAAAAGACAAACTCCATGGAAACTAGTGAATTGTACAAGTGACTTTGGAATGGAGCATGGCATGACTAACTTCACTTGACTTTGCTTAATCTGCACAAATGAAGAAACACTAAATAAAGCAAAGGTAAGTTCGTTAGAAAAACAATAAGCCCTCACATTTTTGCTCACAATCGTCTCACTTTCTCTCTTTTCTTCCTTTTTACCACTCATCTCATCAGATTTTTCCATCTCTTTATCTAGTTTAACGCCCTCGATTGTTTTCTCATCATCAACCTCCTCAACAAATGGTTCAATAGGATGAGATACTCCTTTGTTGGGAATAGGGTCAGCTATCTCCTTCTTAGAAAACTCACTTTGATAGCATCCATTTGACTCCATTTGTTTTTGGTGTAGAAGACGTTGATATGTCTCCCAAAATGACTCCGCATGAGGTGGTTCAACTCTAAGTTTAGTCTTAGAAAATGCTGAATGAACCTTCTTATCACCTCTTGCATAAACCGGCTTTAAAGAGGTAGATTGCATGGAACCCCTCCTCTTGAGAGATTCATTCTCTTGCTTGAGTTTATGTTCGTTCTCTCGATTGTACAAGTCCGTGGTATAATGGAAGGGTACAAATCGTTTCCTCATCACTTGCTTCATTTCAGTCCAAGTGGCAATCGGTTGTTCCCTATTTCTCCTTCTTGTGGCACATACTTGCTCCCACCAAATAGATGCATAATCTTGAAATTCAATAGCTGCAAGTTTCACCTTTTTATCTTCGGAGTAATTGTGGACTTCAAACACTTGCTCAACTCGCCTAACCCAATCCAAGTAAGCTTCAGGATCATTTTTCCCATGAAAGGTAGGCATCTTGGTCTTGATGGACCCAAGATTGTCATCGGTTCTCCTAGGTCGGCCTCGACCTTCCCTCGCTCCCTCTTGGCTTATCCTTGATCGAAATGAGGTGTGAGAATGATACCCCTCATCATCCGCATCATGATCAGCACTCTGAACACTCGAAACCCTATGGTGTGTATCTCCGGTACCTCGCATCTCAATGGCAGCCAACCTGTCGGATATTTGTGCCATCGCAAATTCATGTTTCTCCATCGCAAATTCATGTCTCTCCGCTTGTTTTTGAAGAGTTTGGAGCACCAGTTTGAGTGACACGTCGGTCTCAGACGGCTCAGGCATGTTCCCCTCTTGAGACATATTGTCTAACCTGCAAAACAAGTGTATCCTAGTCTACCTTGCAAAGCACTCGTGTATCACTCAAGGAAAACACACTCACTCTCAATTTTCCTTCTCGAAGTTCTTAAGACAACTCAACTCTAAAAAATTCCCGAATTAATTACCCTATAAGCAAGTAACAAGACACAAAGCAGAATTTTACAAATCTTAGAAAAACTCTACCCGAAGCTGGAACATTTTTTTTTTGAGCTGTTGTTTTGCTGAGTTTCTGGTCAGTACTTTGGAAGGTAAATGGTGTTTCTGGAGTGCTCAAACAATCTATGAATCAGTCCTCAAATTTCAGTCAAATCGGATTGCAAAACTAGCTCAACCGATTTTAGAAACTCAAGAACTCCCAAGGCGGTTTGGGGCTAAGGTGTTTGGTTTGGTTTTGAAAACAGAATCTGGTGTGTTTGGGGCTGGTGAGGTCGTTTAGGGTCTTTGGAATTCAATCAAGATTGGAACTCAAGAGTTGGAAACCAATCAAGATTAGGAAACTCAAGTTTTGGGAAATCAACCAAGATTTGGAGATTAACCAAGATTTGGGAACCCACCAAGAATTGGAAACTCACGATTTTTTTGGAAACTTGATTTCCTTTGTATGAGAGCCAATTCCTTCTCTTCTTCCTTTTTTTTTTCTCTTTTTTTTTTTCGGCTCTTCAAGGAACACAAATTCAGATCACACCAACAAGTTCAAGAAAACGGATGAAAGGTTATGCCAATTCCAAGAAATCCCTAGTTCTTGGTTTATTGTTCAAGAATTTTCAAAATAAGACTTGGTGGTCCAAGAACTTCAAGAATTTGTTCAAGAAACACAAGAATTTCCCCAAATTATGTTGCGGTGTCTAGGGTTTGTAAAACAACAACCAATTCTCAAGAAATAGGCAAAACAGAATTTCAGCAATACTCAAAAGAAAATTCCAGCAATACTCTAGCAACTTGAACACTAAAACAAGATAAGGTACGTGACTTTTTTTTTGTCTTTAAACCCTAACAACCCAAACACAAGTATAACAGACCCAAGAACTTGGACAGAAAACACAAAAAGACAACACCCAAACAGTTTTTTTTTTTGACTCGGATGAACAGTAACGTGAACAGTACGCTACAGTATGATGAACAGTAATTCGGAACAGTAACGATGAACAGTAATCGCTACAATTTTTTTTTTTTGACAAAAGACACAAACTAACAAGATATGAACAACTTCAATTAAAAGAGAATTAACCTGATGCTCTGATTACCAACTGATATAGGCAACCCTAGGGGAAGACCCTCCTAGAACCTCCCAACCTTGTAATATCAGAGTTGGACCTTTTCTCCCAATGGAAATTGAACTCGATTGTTCTCATGAACTCAAGACCTTTGACACACGAAGGTAATCAACAACCTTAAGCAAATAAAGATGGATGAAGCGACACCACGATTAGGGAACAAGCTAATCGATAAAGTCTGATTTGAATCCTAAGCTATGAACTCAAGAATTCAAGAGTAAGTTCGGTTAAGAACTTGAAGGAAAATTCCTCACGATTTCTGGTTGTAATAATCTGTCCTTTTACTCTTACAAGAGGTGCCTTTTTATAGGCTAAAACTAGGGCAAAATCCGGCCCACATAAACCTGGAAGAGATTCGGTCCGCATAAAAGAGCTTAAAGAGCTAGCTCTTTAAGGCTTTCCGATAAGGCCCGATAAGTAATAAAATACTCAACGCCTAACAACTACTAAACGGGACAGTCTTAAAACAACTACCAACTAAGCTAACAAGTATGAGATCACTCCTTTACTTCAAACGTACAAGTGAACAAAGTAACTTCATGGTCCATCAAATCTTCAAACTTAGCTTGTTCCTTGCTTGTATGGTAAATGATCAAGGCTCGTAAAGCTTCCTTCACTTTCTTGGTTCTTGATCTTGTCATCGGACCACCAATGTTGATCAAAGGATCCTTGACCCAAGGTTGAAGTTAATTATTGCACACCGTATCCGCATCATTTTCGCACTTTGCATTTTTCAAGGCATAATGGAAATGAAAGCTTACTTTGATTAGAAAAAAAATGTTCACAATCAAACTGGCAACTGGATACAATTAAAACTTCTTAGCTTTGGGATGTCCATTCATCTATGACTTGCCAATAACTTTCATGGGATTGGGCTGTAGTAATATGATTCAAAAAATTATTATTAAAATAACAAAATAAATGTGAGATGGGACATCGATAAAAGTTGTAATTGAAGATGAAGATTCTGAAATCCTACACCTTTTTTTGTGGAATTGTTTTCTTAAATTTGGTGCCTAGAAATTCAAATTCTAGTTCACTTGAACCATGGAGTTTTCACTAAAGGAAATGATTAGGCAAATGTAAACTTATCAAAATAGTTGGTGCAATTTTTTGCATTGTTTTAGTAAATTAATAAAATCAACTTTTAAATTATCTTTTCATTCTTAATTACTCGAGGGAACCACTGTGCTAGATATCTGGGAAATGGAATAGAGGGAAGATTTGGGACTCAAATCAAAATGATATCTCCATTATCAATAATTAATCTTTCTAGTTTCTACCACTAAACCCTATTTAGGCCTTGGGGTAAAACTATTTGTTTTATTATTTTACAGATTCATAAAAGATTCTGAAATCTAGCAATTGATGGGGTTCTTCATAATACTACCTCTATTTAGTCCTTGTTGATTATTTCTCCCTGAAACACTTTATTGCTGCTAGGCCCAGGAACTTACTACACTTTTTTTGGATAAAGGTCTTTACATTTTCCTTAGGTTTTACTGTTTGATGAAACTTGAATGTTGAAAGCCATTTTCCTGTAGAACTTAAGCCTAGTTTGAGAGTTCAGGAGATAAATGTAGAGACGCAGCAAAGACAGTGTGCCTTAGGACACTTGTTAGATCTACATTACACCTAATTTTAACATGTGAATCCACACATTTACATTCATTGTATGGCTTAATGGGGCAATTTACCAAATTAATTACACTTCTACCAAAATTCATACTTGAGGCACTTCTTAACAGGGCACCAGTTAATCAAATCCAATAATTAATTAGAGGAAACAAAAAAACCAATTTTTAGTGCATGACCTCATTGTCTTGTTTGGCAGCATAAGACAAAAGATAAGATGATATTTCACTTATTTGAATTTATAATTTTTCCCTTTAGGATTTCGAGAGTATTCTATATTTCAGATTCACCATCTCACTTTTTATCACAATGTTCATCTAATTATTTTACCGTGTAATTTTATATGCAACACTGTGTACTTTGTGAATAAACTTTATAATATACTCACATGTCACGGGAAAAAAATAGAGACTAAAACAGAAATTGGCATATAAAGTAGGTTAGAAGATCTAAAGTCAGTAAATTGACATCTTTATTGTGACGACTGGAAAATTCGCCCATATTTTCTTAAAATTCCCTCTTATTTTGATTAAATGACTTTATAATATCTTTATTACTCATTTACTCCCTCAATAGTTGTAATAAATAATAGAATTAAGAGTTTTGCCCTTAGTTTTATAGTTAGGGTAAATTAGGGTTTTCACGTATTTTGGTAGTGTGATTAATTGGTGGAGGTATGTATACTAAATGTGGTGGTTAAGAGTGAGTTTTAGGTAAGAGAAAGTGTGTGATTAGAAGTGCTAATATTAAGCTAGTGAACCATAAGTAAAAACACAAGTACGTGAGAGTTAAGGAAAAATCGGGTTGAATCGATGTACACCGTTTGCTACCGATCGAGTACACCACTTGACCAATACTTTCTTACCCTAATCTCCTTGTTTTTATTCCATTTAATTTCCCCTAAATTAACCTTTAAGTCAGCCACCATTTTTTACCACAGAAAAGGAAGAAAAGAAAAAAAAAATAAGAAACCATCTTGTGGTGCCAAGTGTCGGAAATCCAAGGAACTTTGACTAAGCTTATTTCTTTCCTTCTTATCTTGCATTTGGCCATTTTTGCTTCATTTCTTGTTAGCTTGGCCAAAATTTTGGAAAGGGAAAAGAGAGGATAGAAACCTTCCATTTCCAACCTTAAATCAAGCCTTGTTTGAGTGAAATCAACACAACTAAATCGATTAAAATTTCATCTTGGTGCTTGGAAAGCTTGGTATGGTGAAATTTTTGGAAGATCGTGGTTTGTTTTTCACTTGCAAGAAGCTTTTGGAAGGTATAAGGTTTAAACTTCCTTTTCTCTTGTTTAATCTTGCTAAGTTTGGTATAGAAGCTTTTAATCTTGACTTGGTATGGTTGATTTCCTAGTTTTTGATGGTGTAGTGGAATTTTCAGCTAGGGTTTGCCTTTTTCAGTATTGATTAGTGTTGTTTAACTAGTAAATGATGTTGTTAAGCTTGGAAATGGAACTTGTGAAGTGATTATGGGCTTGAGTGTGACTTTATAGAGTTAAAAGTTGAATTTCCAGTATTTGGTAGTGAATTTCAGTTCTGTCCTGTTTTTGGAATCAACTTGGGCTGCACATTTCTCCCTGTTTTAGACTGAATCAGCTTTTGGACAAAACATGAAAGTTATAGAGATTTGATTTAAATTTATACCTACAAAATTTCAGCTCAATCAGAGCATTTTATCTTGTGAAATGACTAAAATATCCCTGACTGCCCAAATGTCCTATTTAACCGACAGCTTTCTGTTTTCTCTAAGATTTCAATTTTTGACCATGAAAATGCATGATTTGGCTTTGGAGGTCTTCCTAATAAATGTAGGCCTATGTCTTAGCTTCGAAAATCCATAGAATTTGACTCAATCCAATAAGTGTAGCTTCAGTTGTGATCAAAACACCAAAGAATGGCAAAACTACCATCTTCATTGTTTCTCGTTGCCTTTCTTTTGTTTTCCATTTCCTTGGTCCGACTTACCATGTACTTCTTAAGTGTTCTAAACCTAATTTCTAACATTCTAAACAAGTATTCAAAACATGGTTTTTAGTTGCACATATTGGTTTGAATTTAACCGTTTTTTATCATTTTCTTTTACAAATTATGTGTGCAACTTGCCTATATGATTTACTATACTTTTCATGTCTTTTTCCTTTGATATAGAAATATAAGTTATGCAGCTTGAACTTGTGTATGATTGGCTCTTTGTGGACAATATTTGACTGCAGATTTCGAGAGTGACCAAGGTGCCGGGCCTAAACTGAATTTTGATAAAACGTGACTTGTTTAGGGTGAGTGTTTCTTGCATATGTGTGTGCTTTAAATGACTATATGGAATGCTGTGAATGTTGTTTGAATGTTAAATGCTTTCCAATGATTGCTAAATGAATTTTCGATGGGAAAATGTGTACTTTATTGCATTTGACCCAAACAAAATGAATTTTTAATGATTGAATACTACTTGCGCATGAATGTAAGCCTTTTGGCTGAACTGGACCCTTGCCCTTCGTTGCCAGTCGACTCGAGCCAGAAATGGACTCGGTTGAGCGACTGGTAATCCTGGGATAATGTTTGGTATACTCGAGTATGACCACGAAGGTTGGTGGAGAACTGGCCAGTGAATTGGCTAGTGGCGGGAAATAAAATGAATGAATTGAAATATTGAAGTTATAAGAGAAGAAATGAATGATTGAAGGAAGGAGGAGAATGTCTGGCTGAATGAATGAATGATGGAACGAAGGGCTCTACGTGAGCATGTATCCTTTTAATGAGTGTGTTTTCATTATTTTTATATTGTGAATGTGTTCTCAATTGATTATTATTAAATGAATAATGTCCTTGTTTTAATTGTTTGGTTATGTGTACGGGAACCTCATTGAGTTTTAGCTCACCCCTCTATTCCGTTACATTTGTTTTCCTTACAGGGTTTGAGAGCAAGGACAAATGATTAGAGGAAGATTAAACTTTTGACTAAAACTTTTGTTGTGTAATAGTGATAATATTAGTAGTTGGTTGGATCCTGGACTTTTTGTACTTAACCTTGAGGATTGTATATCTGTGTTAAGGATTGTATATATGTTAAGTTTGATTGGCACATCTTTACTTGCTCTTAAAACGATAAGTGAGTGAGTCCCGACAGGAGTTGGGCAGGCGGTCCGTCGAACCCCTTTTGGTTCGTCTTAGAGGGAGGTGGGGTCGTCACATTTATCTCATTATTTTATTGTGTAATTTATTATTAGCCCACAATCTTTCCAAATTACCTCAATTTTCTAAGCTTCAAATTGAAGAAAGGCATGCCTCCTTCAAAGTTCCATGCGAGCAATAACAAAAGCCATTTAGCGGGAGGTCTAGTAATGTCGTCCCCCCAAAGGCGTATCATTACAAACATAAGAACCTAGAACTCAGGATCACGCCTTTAGTACTTGGGTTTTCTTATTGGAGTAGTAGCAATCGGAGAAGAAACAGAAACAAGTAGCAATCGGAGAATAACAACCCAAAAAAAAATAAAAGGGAGAAAAACAACATGCTCTTAAAAAGAATAATAAATAACAACATACTTACAACCCACAAGCCCAAAAAGTAGGCCAAGGGCTGATGAGTTCTCATGAAATTTCCTCTATTCAGTCCTTGCCGATTATTACTCCCGAGTTTAGCGCAGCCAGGCCCATGAACTTACTACTCTACTCCTATACTATGGGAGAGGGGGAGCCAAATGGGATTTGTATATAGGTTGGAGAAAGAACCTCCAACCCAGACAAGTGCACTACAACACTTTCTGATTTTTTTGATATTGCACTAGGTGAGGTTAAACTATCAACCTAGTATGTGAGAGATCCAAGAGATTCTCCCTGACCATTAAACCAAAGCCTACTGGTTGGAATCTATTGTTTGATGAAATTTGAAAGTTGAAAGCCACTTTCCTCTAGAGTTCAGAAGAGAAATGTAGATATGTAAATAATAACATATTTTTTTAAGGGGTGTCTAAGGGCACTTGTTTGATCTACATTACATCTAACTTAACATGTGCATGCACACACTCACATTTATTATACCTATGAATCTCTTGAATCATTTTGCTCTCATGCCCAATTACTTAGAATTAAAAATAAAAGTCTCATTTTTTTTTTTATAAATGTAATGATTGGCCTATCTTCTCTTCTTTGTTCATATTCATAAAGTATTTAAACTAATGCCAACCAAGATATTGACACGATTCTTTCTGATAAAAATATATAATTGTTAGCAAAGTTGTTACTTTTTCTTCTTTTCTTCATATCCAAAATTTTATTATTTATACATAACACATAGGTCATCAATTCAACATTGGATAAAGGGGCAAAATGCTCATTTTTCATTTTCACAGCAAGCATTGAGTGTTATCTATTGATAAAAATTTATTTAAACTATCCCTATACTAACATGGTGGTAGAAAGAGTACCATGCTACATCTAAACTTCAAACAGTTTGCTTTAACCATGTTAATGGTCCTATATTATTGGTTGGTAGAGAATCAAAGGAGTTTTGCCAACGAATCACGAAATGCTATAATTCTAAAAGTAAATTATCCAGATGGCCACTAACCTTTGGGAATCATTGAGTTTTCATCATTGAACTATTAAAAGTTTGATTTTGGCAACTGAATTATCTAAAGTTTGGATTTCGACTCATTCCGTTAAATTTAATCATTAGTTATGCCTTTTTCTTTTGTCTTGTGAATCGTGCGAACACTCAGATCTGGCATAATTAATGGTCAAATCTAACGAAATGGTTTGGAACCTAAACTTTAGATAGTTCAATAGTCAAAATCAGATTTTTAATAGTTCTGTAGCCAAAACTCACCGATTGTAAAAGTTTAGTGGCCATCCAGATAATTTGCTCTAATTCCTACATAAAATTTCTTAATTTATTCTAAGTAATTCGTGAGCGCTATACCAAATTAATTACATTTTTTTGACACTTGAGGCAACTTTTAACGGTTGCACCCCTTAGTCAAACCTAATAATTAATTAAAGAAAAAAAAACAATTTTAGTGCATGACCTCTTTGTCTTGTTTGGTAATATAAGACGAAAAAATATGATGTCGTTTTACCTATTTGTATTCATAATTTTGCCCTTTAAAATTTAGAGAGTAGTTTGGACTCTATATTCACCATCTCATTTTCAGTCACAAAGTTCATCTAACTATTTTGTCGTGTTATTTTACATGCAACAATTTGTACTTTGTGAATAAGCCATGTATTATATTCACATGTGACAAGAAAAAAAAATACAGATTAAAACAGAATTTGAGAAAGTAGGATAAAGGATTTAGAGTCAATAAATTGGCATCTTTATCTCACTGTTTTATTTTGTAATTTATTATTAGCTCACAGTCATTCCAAATTACCTCAACTTTCTGAGCTCCCTATTGAAAGAAAGGCATGCGTCCTCCAAAGTCCCAATCTAGCTATAAGACCAAGCCATTTGGCGAGAGGCTTAGTAATGCTGCCCCACCAAAGGCGTATCCTTACAACATAAGAACCTAGAGCTTAAGACCATGCCTTAAGTAGTTGGGTTTTCCCAGAAATCTATCAAGTTTCAAGTTTGCATTTTTCACTTAATTAAGTATGGTTCCAATTTGTCCCATTTTGACACCGTCATTTTATTTGATAAGTTGGGTTTCTGTGATTTTTATATCTACGGGTAGACAAATTATTGTTGACTTTTTTTTTAAAATCAAATCATGAAATCTTTAAGAGTTGACATGGAAAACTAAAACACAAGCAAACCTTCTTTTCTTTTGAGGGTTGGGTCCAAATTACAAGCAACCATTTGATTTTATGCATCCTAAACATGAAGATAATGTTAGGAGTCGTTTGGTTCGAGTTCTACAATCACTATCACTATCGGTATTATAAGGTGGTCAATGATAATGAGTTTTAATGAAAACTCATAGTGTGTTTGTTAATGTGGAATGGGTTTTAGTGTTTTACAATTTATTATTTTTCTTTTTCGTTATTTATTTTTTCTTTTTTTTCATTTGTTGAAACTAACACAAACAGTGGCATTTTGTTTCTTATTTTTACATTTAAGAAGAATAAGATGGGTACTTAAGATGGCACATTGTTTTCTTATTTTTATATTTAAGAAGAATAATATGATTAACTAAGATGATTCCCTAATGAGAGGTGGTTAATCAGAAAACTCATAGAACAGACCAATCATTCCCAATGATTTATTCTCATTGGCTCCAAGCAAATATCATGTATGGGTATAAATGAATTCGAAACCTATAGCAGGGGATAAACCCATTTAATAAACACCCCGTGAAAGAAAAAAAATGAAAGAATTTTGTTTAATCTACGGGTTTGTTTTGCATTTCCTGCTTTATCTTAGGGTTCAAATTCCTCTGATGCCTTAAACACCGGAGGCGGCTGTGGCTTCCTAGTCCATTCCAGCAATGGACAAATCCTGGTTAATCAGCACGTGAGTATCATGTGACCATAATTCGTAGTAAAGTGATCAGTGACTGATCACACATGCGTCTAGGCTTCTAGCTGTCACTTGCAACCTTTTGAGACTTGGGCGTAGTTGCAAAGGGTGGGAAATCTAGCAGGGTTGAGGTACAAGAAACTGATTGAGAAAACACGAGAGTCCATGCGATGGAGTATATAGATAACGTGGGAATAGATAGAAAAATGAGAGGTAGACAATCTTTTGCTTTGTTTTTATCACATAGAGTGAAGTGTGTTAGATAAAATATCATTCTTGTAGTCTGAAAAGTACTCTATTTTTTGATAAATTTTAATGCGACACAAAGTTAGGAGATTTGGTAAACTAGAATATATAGATTTTGGGGTGGTTGGGGCAGAGATAATCATTGTTTTACTTACATTTTTTTTCAAAAATATTGGATAAATTACATATAACCGGATGTGGTTTCATAGATTGCCACATGATCTATCTAATATTTCAAAATATTCATTTTACCCCCTTATGATTTTATGTAAAGTAGAAACTTGACGGAAAATAACCTATTTAACATTGTTAGCTGAAACACCAATAGTGTCTTTATTTAAATGTTAAATCAATCGATGGTTTAACCACTTTTGTATAAAAGTATAGCGAGATTAGGTGGACAAATACAAAATCATAGGAGAAGTAAAGTAGATATTTATCCAAATCATAAGGAGATTACATGAATATTATGATTTTATTACACGCGCTTTTAGAGCGCGTTTGGTATAAATTCCGTAACTAATTATTTATTCAATCCATTTTTCACTTTACATAAAATTACGGGGGGTTACGTGACTATTTTAAAACTATAGAAGAGTTATCTGGCATTACGTAAAACTACATGGGGGTAATAAGTAATTTAGCTTAAAAAAGTAAGATTTTATACATCAGTGTAGAGATACTAGCACTATAAATTTAAGTCACGTATGTAAAAAAGAACATGTAAAGCACAAGTACTATATGAATAACTCACAATGTCAAAATTATTCAGAAAAAATCGCACAATCTCCAAATTCACTAGTGAGGCCAAGGCCGCCCGGGAGCTATAATTATATATAGGTAGAGTGGTCGAGCCGAGAGCTCCATGCGTTCATATAGAGATAAACACAAATAGACGCTCAGCGAAAACATTTTCTCTGGTTATATTTCGGAATCCATTCAATTTACAGAAGTGAAGTAATGAAAGAAGTTGTGCCGGAAATGATTCTTCTTCATCTGCTCTTGCTTAATATCTGTGAGTACTGCTCATGTTGAATGCCTTCCTATTTGTTTATAGTTGCAAGTTTGCATTTCTTGTAGCTAAATTTAGCACTATCAATATCTCTTGATCGTATGGATTGTATCATTTCGCTAAACCACTTTGATGTGAGTTTAAAAAGAAATTACCTTATTTTAATATGCTACTGAGATGATGCATCTGTTAAAATAGTCTTTGAGATTTGAAAAGAAACAAAAAAGGGTCATTGAGATTTGGAATTCTGCAGTACCTGTTTTCTCTAGAAGGAATGCAAGCTATAATCAATCAATGAACTATGAAATGAATCTATTAGCAAGAGGATTGATGAGATGAAAAGTTTCAGAATGCATTGAATTATTATTGTAACATGTACAGTATTAGTGGAATCATTAATTTTACAAAGTTACGTGCACTTTAGATCTTTATCAATTGTTATAGCTTATCTTGTTATTTTAGAAACATACACCAGACTTGTAGCAAAGAGTTAGAATCCAAATTCATGCACTACAACATTGAATGACTCCCTTAATCAATTTCCAATCCGAAAGCCTGATTGATGTGAAATCTTCCAAAGGATGAAATTTTAAACCACTGCTCAAGTTTTTACTACAATTTAAGAGTTAAGACTTGTACTGCTAGTTCAATGCATATCATAATCCAACACTTGGCAGTTGAAGTTGCAATTCAATTACTTTGCCATCAAGTTTCTCAAGATACAGTAAGCTTACATCATGGCCAGTTGATGGCTACTACTAAAGTTTGAATAGGAACGTCTAATCAGTGTGTGTTATAGAGTTTCTTATTGTGAAATGTGGATAGAGTGCCACATGCACATGGTTCAAATTTTCTTTCCTTTATGGAAGAATGGGTGTACATACCTCTAAATTCTGACCAATTCATATATCTATGTGTGCTGCAGATGTGCCTTTGTCTATGATCGGTCCATATGAATCCATAGGCAGTTCTGATGCAGTACTAAAAAGGCATTTCATTTCTTCTTTATATGTCTCTCCAAGTACAGATCTTCAGCCTCTTGCAACACCACATGCACCTTCACCACTGATGCCTTTCACATATAACGGCTTGCCAAATTTTTCTGGTACATTTCACTTTTTCTTTGCATGGTTCATACTGTTCTGTGCTTCAATTTAGGATTTTAATTCTTGACTGTATTAGTCATGCATTTTATCTCTTACTAAAAACAAAAATAGTTAATACGAAATATGGTGAACTCCAGTTCTCTGTTAATAAGGCCATTGTTTTGACCAAGATAGCCTACCAGTTCAGGATTTTGAGTTCAATATATCCCTACCGTGTTAGAAACCAGAAACAAAATTATGTGTAAGAATAGTTGTCTTTCACGGAGGTGAAGCTTTACCACTTATTAGCAATATCTTAGGCTTGTACATTTTTACATAAAACATTAAAGTTCTGTAATTGAGTTGCATCTGAACTGGTTGTATCAAGACTTCCGATTGATGAAGAATTTGATGTAAAAAGATGGAAGGGCAGAAGAATGGCTGTGTTTTGATGACATTTATTCATCCAAAAAAAAATTCTACATCTTGAAGATGCTTTAATCTTCATGTTCACCTACATAAGAGGTTGTTATTAATTGCCGATTGATTGTGTGTTGATTTAGCAGGATGTTGTATGTTGAACTTTTTTTCAGCTGAAAGTATATCAAGTGTGATAGCAACGGATTGCTGGTCTTCCCTAGCACCATATCTTGCAAATGTGGTTTGTTGTCCTTAATATGAGGCCAGCCTTGTAGTTCTCCTTGGACAGTCAAGCAACCATACTGGAATGCTTGCATTAAATGAAACACATACCAGTCACTGCATTTCAGATGTTGAAAAGATCCTGGAAAGTCAAGGTGCCAATGAGAACCTTGACATGATATGCTCAATAGGTCCAAGCAATCTCGCTGCAGCTTCGTGTCCTACTGTAGATGTTCATAAGGTTGACAGCGTTCTGGCTTCATTAAGACTTTTAGATTCGTGTGATAATATTGATACCAAAAATGAGTGCTGCAATAGAGTTTGCCAGAATTCCATATCAGCCGCAGCCAAAAACTTGTTTTCAGCAATTACAACATGAAAACGTTGAGCAGCATTTCCATCCTACCTGATGAATCAGCTATTATAAGGGACTATGAATATCGTGCTCTGGTGGCTTGCCAATAAGCTTAATCCTTCTTCTGCAAACAGAGTACATAGTGGTCTTCCTCGCTGTCACTTAAACAAGGTTTTCTTCTGCAAACAGAATACATTGAGGACTTTCTTGCTGTCACTTAAACAAGGTTAACTAGGAGAAACAATAAGAAATGCACCTTGCATCTTTTTTATTTGCATGATAAACTTTGATAATTCACCTAAAGATAAGAGTATCTTATTTTCATCCTACTCTATGATTAGCCTGCCCACTGGTACTTTCGGATATCACTGAAATTTCTAAAGAATGTGGAGATCAAGTGAATAATAGGACATCTTGCTGCAGCTCCATGGAGAGTTATATGTCTCACTTGCAAGAGCAAAGCTTTGTTACTAACCTGCAAGCAGTAAACTGTGCTTCCTTGCAGTGTGTTAAAATATCCAGCAATGTATACAGTCTCTACTATATAAAGCTGAAGGACTTTTCACCTCAAGGTCAGTATTCCCTAATATCTCTTCATATATTTGACTTTCCGAACATTACTTATGGGAACTTTTTCCATCCATAAATTTGTGGATCATCATGGTGTGCCATCTGCTGAGAATTGATTTTTTTCACCAATAGACTCAAAAGGTAGTAGTTTGAACAGATAGTCCAATGTCATAAAATATATCTCTCTCTATGTCGTGATCTATTTCCTTGTAAGCTATCAAACTTTTTCTTTACAAAAATTAATTTAACAATGAATGTCAATTTGGTCTTGCCATTGATTAGTTTCCCACTTATATTCTCCAGAATCTGGTTGCCTCATTCCTAGCTTGCCTTGGGATGTAACATTTAATGAAAGTTCAGGAATTTGATTCCTTTGTGATCTCAATGAAAATGTTGCAGCTCCTTGGCCTTCTGGTCCTATTGTTTCTGCTTCTTCTTCCGGCAATAAAACCAGCACAAGTACGCATGCAATTTCTTTTCTTTGTTTGTTAAGTAATGCAATAATGTCCTCTGCAGCTCATGACAGTCATCTTAGACTTCGGCTACCTATTTGAGAAATTATCATCTTCTTTTCTTCTTTTATTCCCCTTGTCTTTTGATTGTTCCCTTGTATCTTTTGTCAAATTTAACTTCCACTATTGCAGGTAGTATACTACCAAAAATACCCACTGCAGCATCTGCTCAAATAGGTACGAGTACTAATTGATGTTCTATTAACAAACGCAAGTCATTTTTTCAGTTAAGTTCACTAAATAGATGAATACATTCTTTAGCAGATAATATCCTGTTTTCCACATCATTCGGCACTGAAAGATGATTCATTGAACCCTCTTAAAAGAAAAAAAAAAAAAAAAAATGACCTGACATTGTGAGCTTTGTTTAATCATTTCAATTAGAAGCATAGTTTCAGGTGAATCACTTGATATGGTTACATTATCTGAAACCACAATCCTTCCTTTACCACATTGCAAAGCTACTGATCATATTTCCCACCCTAGACCAATTTCTTTTTGTCCTTTGCTCCTTTATTGGTTGCATAAAACTGAGTTCTTTGCAGTGTGAAGACTCTGAACTAGGCTCAAACTGAAATCAACCAACTATGAGCTGGAAAATAACTAGTTCCGATTGTTCCTTGATTAAATGTTACTAACCTCGAATCTTGCCTCTTCATACATTGCAGGACTGTGGATTAGCAAGTTGATGCTTGCTTTACTGGCCACCTCAAACATTCTCTGATTTTTCGAAACAAAAGTTAATACCATATCAGATGACATATACATGTGCATGGCTCTTGCAAGAGAAAACTCCTGATACATTTGTTTCTGAAAAAGATAAAAAATCATTCCATACAAGTTTGATATGTTCATAGATAATTGCTGCCAAAGAAGCAGACATAAAAGGCTCAAGTCACACAGAAAAGTTGATGTGCAAGCTTCTTCTATTCATTTATTCTAAATGTAGATACTTAACTCCGTAAGGGATTTGAATGTTATTCCGATCCTTCTCTAACATGCATATACAATCCTAACCCCAATCAAAAGGATTTAACTAAAGAATTATCAGTGGAACTAGATATATAATTGCTTGAAATGGAAATCTAGAAAAAGCGCAAACATAGAAAGGTTTAAATTGATAGAGTGAAATCTCTTTCTTGAAGTACAATATGACCAAAAATTTTGGCATAATGCCCCAAAACAGTTTTGTTGGTAATCAAGGAATAGTCACAAAAAACTGTATCGCTGCTCCAGTTACAACCAAGCACAGAAAAAACATCATCTAGGTAGGAATAAAAAGCCAAACATGACGAAGAGCAGCAACTGTAATACAGTTAAAGAATCCTCCGCACACTTATCGCGTTCGGGTCGGGTTGGGGCACCGGGCCCGGACTGCTGGGGATTAGTCGAGCCCGTAAAGATTAACCTAGACACCTCTGTGTCGACAAAAAAAAAAAAAATAATAATAATACAGCTAAAGAAGAAGCACGTCTTGAAAGGAAATTTGGTACTGGTGGACAGGGCTTCAATTAACACTTATTTTTGCAACATCACCTCTCTTGCAGGCTGCAGCAGCAAGTTTGTGGCTACCGAGTAACCTGAGAAATATTGACAAACAACGCTTGATCAGTGTAGTCAGAAACACAAAGCTAATTCATCCATGATACTAATTCAATGTACAATAATGTAAATTACTTTGCAGTTCTACTTCCTTTCCAACTTATTGTAGCTCTCAATATGAAATTTAGAATTTAAACAGTTGCCAACATATACATCTATAGCTTTATCTGGAAAGCCTCTTCAAAAAAGGGGAAAATCAAGACAACCTTCAAAACCAAGAAATGAAAAAAGAAAAGAACATAGAGATCAGCTCATTCACAGAATAAATTAATAAAGACACTAAACTCAGAAATGAACAAGAAGAAAGAAAGAAAGAGAAAATAAAATATTTAAATTTAAAAAATTGTGAAAAATTAGAAAAAGTATTAAAAAGCTGTACACTAGATTATATCAATGATTATAAGAAAAGGGTGCAGTTAGCAATTCCTCTCCATCGGAAAGGTAGTCGGCAGAGGAAAACTTGAGCCTCTCTAGAAAAAGGGAAAGACAGAGATCATTCCACAGCATAAAATGAAAAAAGAAATTTATAATGACATTGAACTCAAAAATAAATAAGAAGAAAGAGAGAGAGAGAGAGAGAAAATAAAGTACTTAAATCCATTTTCCCATACAAAACGTCAAAACAAAAAAAATGAAAAAGAAAAAGAACACTATATGTAGTAAATCACGTAAATTAATTGAAGAAATAGTTCTGCACCGCAACATTGAAATAGCTAATATTGATTCCTACGCAATAGAAAACCTACGCTACTGGAGAAGTAGATCATATTTTGGGAAATTTCAAAGAAAGGGGATACTTGGTAAGACAAGGTTAGAGGGAGGGGAGGAATCACGTACATAAGAACCAATCCGGATTTTGATCAAATAGGTGGCCTTCAACACCCAGTTCGAACTTCATCACCTTGCTCTAAAAAGTGGGTCAATGGCATTTTTTGGGTAGGAATTGTCCCACTCTAACGATTCCCACCATTCTTTATCTCCCCTGATCATCCCAAGTTTGCTAGGAGGACATGGTGGTCCGTCAATGGAGGAAAGAAACGAAGGAAGCCTCTTTACCTTTGGACAATCGAATACTTCAATCTCCTTAATGGAATTGCATATCATGGCTGCCTTGCAAATGTTCTTCAGTTGCGGCAGCCTATTCAGAGTCAATCTCCTTAATTTTGGAAGGATGACAGTGGCGGTGGCTTCACTTGAAGCCAATTGGATGCCTTCTCCTCCTTCTTGCCCTACTCCATAGCCATCTGCTGCTATCTCCTCCAATCCTTCACAGTCTTTAACGTTTAAATTTCCAAGATTTTGAAGGGTCTGCAACAACTGCACTGTGAATAGCTGCTTCATGTTGTGACATTCATGAATCCACATTATTTTGAGGGAAGAAAAGGTGCCAACAGGAAGCAAATATGGTCCTGATCCTCCGTAAAAAAGACCAACCAGGTTTGGTAACCTGGAGAGCCCTAGCCGTTCGAGATGACAGAGTGGACTAAGAGACGAGACTTCCAACTGATCATGTGGAGAAGCAGGGGACAATTGCCAGAGGAACTCTATTCCAACTGAATCAACAATATACAATGCAAATAAGTGGCTTAAATTTATAAAATTCCTAAAAGCATCTGACAAGCACCTAATGCCCATGCCCTCACAATCCTGGATTCTCAGACTTTTCATATCATCTGGCAGATAGTTCGATCCTCTACCAAGCTTGCACTGATGGAAATACAGTTGTTTCTGGTAATACATATAACCCCGACTCTTAGTTAAGATGTCATTGATATAAACATTATAGTATTTTGGCCACCGAGTAATTTTGTAGAAGTCCGTAAAAGACAAACATCCTATGAAACCTTCTAATTGGTTCAGCACTTCCGGATCATTAACTTGTACCTTACCAAAGGGTGGCAATATTAGCAGTTGAAGACGGTGGAATTGGGAAAATGTCCCTTTTGGTAATATCTTTAAACTTAAAGTCCGACACTCGTCCAAATTAAGCCTTTCGAGATTGACCAGTGACTCCCAACCTTGAGGTAAATCCTGAATCTTAGTTTTGGAAAGATTCAATTCCCTCAATTGCTTGAGTTTTCCCAGTGGTGGCACAGACATGAGGTCTGCACAATGTCCCAAAATCAAAGCAGTGAGATTCACCATGTCTGAAACACAATTAGGCAACTCTGTTATACCTTTGCACCCTTGTAGATTCAGAACTTTAAGTGCACACATGTGCTGAAAGAACGAATCTGGGATTTCTTTTAGGAAAACCCGAGAAAGAAGCAAGGTGGAGAGCTTAGGACAATTTGGTGACCAGGCTGGTGGAATTTCTATTCCTTTGAAATTTTTTGAACAGAAGGAAACTGCACGGAGATCTTGTGTCCACTCTTCTTGTTCCAGTATTACTTTTGAACGTCTCCATCCTAAGCTTTTCACCAAGAATCGGGGTACATCATCTCTGCTGCTCTCTGGTGTGGAGTTTCCATTTGTGATCCTTAATGCCATGTCTCTGACCAAATCATGCATCTTTACACAGTCATCCCCTTTGGAATCTTTTGTTTCTTCCAGCAAGCAAACTCTTATCAGTTTGTTTAATATCGTTTGACCTTCATCAAATGCTTTTGACCTTGAGTCCCGTTTTGACATCAGCTCTGCCCAAATTAACAGGTCTATTAGTTTCTCCCTTTTTATATCACTATCTTCTGGATAAAGACAGCAATACAAGAAGCAATTCTTTTCACATTTATTCAGGCGATTGAAACTCCATTCCAGGATGCGAAACACCTTTTTTTCCATCTTGTCATGCCCTATTGAACATGCTTTCAAGTCTTCCAATGCATTTCTCCATTCATAGATGTCTCTCAAACCTCTCATGCTCCCAGCCACTGTGACAATACCAAGAGGCAAACCATCACACCTTTCCATGATGGACTTGGCAATATCTTTCAAACCTCCATCAAGCGAGGTCTCGCTGCCAAGTGTACGCTCGAACAAACCCCAAGCTTCCTCCGTGTCCAAGGTTTTCAACTCAAAATTGCTATGGCATTGCATCCGGTTGCACACTTCTTTTGAGCGTGTAGTCAAAATCAATCTGCAATTTCTTGCATCAAGAGGAATCCCTAACCTGTCTAAACCAAAGTCTTCCCAAACATCATCCAATATGAGCACTACCATTTCCTCCATTTTCTCGAATGCGTCACGCAACCTACGTGCCCTTGCTCCTTCATCATCCACGTTTGACAGATCAAGCCTTAGGCGTTTAGCAATGTCACCTTGCAGCTTTTCGATGCTAAAATCTTGAGAGACAGAAATCCAATAAACCTTGAATTGAGTATTCTCAAGGAGATGATTATGGATGTGTTCCGCCAAAGTAGTCTTACCCACACCTCCCATCCCCCATATCCCAATCCTTAAGATCTCATTGGTGTCCAACCATGCCGGGATTGTTTCCAGACCTTTGCAAAACATTTTCCCAAATAATTCTGTTGTCACTCGTGGCTCACCTCTGCTCTCAGAAGCCTCAAGGCAAAGCTCAGCAAAATGATCACTATCACTTTGCACCATCAGTTGCTCTACAATCTCGTCCATTTTCTCCACTCCATCCCCACTGCTAAATGCATTTTTTAGAAGATTACCCTGTTCTACCCTCGTTTTCAATGCAACGAATTCATTCTCTAATTTTGCTACCTCCTCAAACCAATTCTCAACCTCCCTTTTCCTTTTCTTAGTACCTGATCTTTCTGCAACTTTCACTTTCGACTCGAAGTCAATTTTCCTGTTGCTTAATCTTTGCAACTTCGTTTCGAGCGACCTTAGATTATCACGCAAATGGTAACACTTCCTTCCTCTGTCGAATGCCAAATTCCCAAGTGCCTCCATTGTTAATTTTCCAGTTAGCTCAATTACCTATCGATTGACAAGAAAATCTCTAAAAATTCCAGTTATCTACCAATAACGTTGTTCAATAAAGGCAGCATAATAATCGTGACGTTCTTTGGGAAAATTTTGAAACAGGGCATTTCCAAACTTAGTTTGACAAATTTGAACCCGGTTAGTAAACTAAACAGTTAGTCGATTAATGTTGGATTCTACATAATGGTATCCTCAGCTTTCAATCAACGTTTCAATGATGCAAAGGAACTAATAGTAGTATTATTAGAATTTTCTCTTTGCATTTATTTATCAAATACAAGTCCTATCATATCATAACTTTTTTGCGCTGAATGAAATGTTCATGAAGTATACATGATGTTATTAAGCAGAAACATTCCAGTATACAGTAGTAATTTTATATTATTTTTTAGGTACAAGTGGTTCTTCTCACTAACATAATTTTTCTTTTTCTTATTTGAGGCAAATGGTATGTTAATTATTTTTAAAAAAATTTTTGATAAATAAATTTTAGGTCAATTGGTGTGTATGTTGAATTACTCACCACTCATTGCGTCTCATTTGACAAATAGCAAGAGTCCAAATGACAAAATAGTCCAATTAAAGGTCTCATAGAATTCAAGAATATATCAAACTTGGTCTGCACGTTGCTTAATAAAGTTCATAACACAATAGGTAAGTAGGAAAAGAAAAATCTTCCTCAGTCAATCAATATTGGATAAAGAAAAAAAAAAAGTCCCCTGTGGTAAATCTAATATATTGAAAAGCCCCCCCCCAATGATTTCAAAACGTACAAGACGACATCTCATGCTTTGAACCAAATTGTAAAGGTGACGGAATCCATTAAACTTAATAGAAATGACTTAGTAGAATTTTTTAAAAAAATTATACCTAATTTTTAACAAATATACCAATTCTACCCTTTAACCCTCAATTTTTTTTCTCTAGAGAATAAAATAAATGATTTTATTGAGTTGTCTTTTGCTTAATTATATTAGAGCATTTTTGTCATTTCATCTATTTCCATTAAGTTTAACGGATTCGTCACCTTTACAATTTAATTCAAAGTATGAGATCTCGTATTGTATATTTTGAAATCATGAGGGGCTGTTCTGTATATTAGATTTACCATGGGAGCTTTTTTGTTTTTTACCCATCAATATTTATGCAACTATAAGCTCATCTATGATTCTTCCCATTGGCAAAAGTACAATATTTACTACAATATGTGGAGAAATATCAATGTGATATGAAGAACCATGTAAATTGCATGAAAACCCACTTCATTAGTGTTTCAAATAGATTACTAAGGTAGTTTTTTTTTTCTTTTCTATCGATTTTTAAATTTTGACTGCATCAAATCAAAAAATTTAAATGAAATAGATAACAGGAGTTGTACCCTAATAAAGTGTCAGGATAATTATGTCTCAAATACATTATTTTTAAAATGGAGAAAGAGGATGAAGAATAAGAAAAAAGCGTCTCAAAACTTGAAAGGAAGGATGCTAATAAACATGGAGTGCTCTAATACCTTCCCATTATAGGGAAGAATAGCACATAAACACGTAGTCGTCCAATTAGGTGGACTTAATTAAGCATGTTAATAAATGAATCCGGATCCGGTTCTAGACTCGACAAGGTCTGATGAATTTGAATATCAATTTACTCTTAAAAACCCATCGTGTACGTAGATCCAATTTTGATGGTTTTGAGATCCCGATTTGGGTGAGTGTGTGTGTTTCTTTCAGTCGCTGGAAAAAAGAGATCCCGATTTGGATCAACTCATTCTGCCCAAGAATCAGCCCTATTACAGCCCTTTGTTTAGATCCAGGAAACCCATAAGGTCCTATTACTAGCCAATTTCATATTACTCTTCGAATTTGCAAACGTATAATTAATTTAGGTACATCAAATATTATTAAAGAAAAGCAGTTTTGATTTTCAAGCTTTTGACCACTATCTGATTAATATGCCAAACGAATTTTTGCTAATTGACTATTCTATTTTTCCTATTAATATTAATCTATTTTATTTTGCCCTTGAAGACATTTTTAAACTCAAAAATTTTCTTGCTCTTTTTAGGGAACTCTATATCTGAATTAATCAGGGAGAAGGGGATCTTCATGATAGTTGATTATAAAGTATAACATCATGGTAAGCTCTGGAATTTAGCAAGCTAGTAGTCCAAACATTTATCTTCTCTAAAGAATTGATAACAAAACTTTTGCACCTATAATAATGTCCAAATTTCTTGCCAAAAAAATGTCAATTATATAAAAAGCTTGAAGAGAGCACTCTATATATTGAAAGGGCAAAAAAAAGTGATGAAGATTTTTGGACCTCAAAAATCTAAATATACAACTACAAAAATTTACAAAATCAAGGTTGAGTGTGATATCATTGTACCTTAAAATAAGAATAAGTTATCTTCAAGAAGTTGAGAACTACAAAACTCTGCCAAAAGATAAAAGTTTGTATTATATTTTGATCATTGCACCATTGATTTTGTGGTGTAAATTTATCCCACTTGATGCAGCTAACTATTTTTTTTTTAGTGCATGATTCATCTGTTAAAAAAATTTCATCAAGAAAATGCATGTTCTTTGTTTGTCCCAAAACAAAAAAGAAAAGAAGAACTATGCACGAAAACCTACTTCATTAGTCTTTGGGTTAGATACCTTGTGTAATTTTTTATTTCATAAATTTTAATTTTGAGTACATCAAATTAAAGATCTAAACGAAATATGTAATAGGAGCTGTACCCTAAAAAATGTCAGGATAAAAATGACTCAAACACTTTTTTTTCCTCCAAAAAAGAAGAAGAGAAAATGTCTCAAAACATCCTACCTAGAAAAAAAATATGTCAACAATTTTTCCTTTTTTTTTTTTTTTGCTTTTTTGAAAAAATTTGAAAGGAAGGATGCTACAGTACTACAATAGACTACTCTCCTCATTTCATACGTACATAAAACTCATAACGTGCTCTAAAACATTTAATTTGGTAGAAAGAAGTAGTCCAATTATTCTGATTCAACTATGCATTTTAGTAAATGAAATTGATATGCAACTTTTTTTTATAACAAAAAAATTGATATGCATCTGATGTAAGAAAACTTTTATAAAAATTCAAGATTTTATGTAAAAGCTTATAAACTATAAGATTAAGGCCAAGATCCGTATATGTTTCCACACTCAATAGGATCAATTTACTCCTATAGATCTATCCTGTGTCCGGATCTAGTTTTGTTAGTATTAGTTAGGTCCATGTTTGGATCATCTCATTATATCCTCTGCTACAAATTCTTGCCAAGAACTGTCGATTATGTAAAAAGTTTGAACAAAGCACTTCGTATGTTGAAAGAAGAACAAGTGACCAAGATGTTTAGGCCTCACAAATCTAACTATACCATGATGAAATGAGAAACAACTACAAAAATTTACAGTTTCAAGATCAAGGGTGATATTATTGTACCTTGAAATCAAGACAAGTTATCATGAAGACTTGAAAAAGTTAAGAACCTCTAGACTCTGCCAAAAAATAAAATGTTGTATTTTATTCGGTCTTGCTTTCGCGACTATAATTGTTGAGTTTTGATGAATGAATTATAATTGAATCAAAATGTTGGTGCCAAGCAAAGCTATTATGTTAAAGTGGCGTTGTCCCACATCACCTTTTGTATAAGGGAATATTTCCCTTAGTTGCCTATAAATATAATGGGTCTATGATGGGATTAAGTGCACCAAACCAAGAGAGTTTTAGTGGGCTATTTGTGCCTTTGAGTCATTAAATCTTTTGTTTAGTAAAATATTTTTGGGTTCTCTTGTGTTTTAAGTATTAGATGCTTTAGGGTCTAGGAACACTTTCCTAAGTCATCTTTTCTACTCTCTTTTTCCTAGTAAAATATTGCTCCTCCTCCACCCATGGACGTAAGTCAATTTGATCGAACCATGTAAATTCATGTGTTTCTGATTTATTTAATTTTACTTTGTTATTTGTTCTTTTGGGGTTGGGAAAATTCCTTTCGTTAATTTTCTGGAACCAATCCTAACAAACTGGTATCAGAGTTTCTTCGAAGGCATTGGATTTTGTGGCAATAATGACAATAACAAAGACTGTTGTCGAGAAATTCGACAGGAATGTCAACTTCGGGATGTGACAGCTCAAGATAGAGGACATTTTGGTTCAAGACGGAGTTGATTTAGCGATACATGGAATTGAGACAAAGTCAGAGGATATGACAGATGCAAATTTTGCTGAAATGGATAAGAAGACAAGGTCCAATATTATTTTAAATCTCTCTGACGAAGTTAAGCGGGAGATAGCCACTGAGATTTCGACAAAGGTCATGTGGGACAAGTTTAAGGCCTTGTATATGAAGAAAACAGTTGAAATTCGGCTTTATTTAAAGCAAAATCTGTATATGCTTCGCATGACTGAAGGTACATCTATACTCTCACATCTTGATAAATTTGATTCCATTATTATAAATTTGGAGAATATAGATTCGAAATTGATGATGAGGATTAGGTCCTATTACTTTTGTATTCCCTTCCCCTATCTTTTAAATATTTTTCACGATACTATGATTTATAGAAAAGAAACAATATCGTATCAAAAAATTAAATCTGCATTAAAATTTAAATAGTAGATAAACAGGAATATTACTAAGAAATTAAATGGAGGTCAGGCGGAAGGCCTGGTTGTTAGGGGCGGAACCGAGAAAAAAGAATTTAAAAGTAATAGATCTAAATTTAGATCTAAATCCAAACATAGAAATTTGAAGTGTAATTATTGTCATAAAATGGGACACATTAAAGCAAATTATTTTAAATTGAAAAATAGATTGAAGTAAAAGAGGAAATCTAATGAGAAAAATATTGAGACTACCAAAACTGGTGTTGCAGCTGATGAGAATGAAGGAAATATTTTCTTTGTGACTAATGACAGGACAAGGTATAAAAATAAATGGATTTTAGATTTGGGGTGCTCTTATCACATTTGTCCCAATAGGGATTTATTTTTCACTTATGAATTTTATAATGGTGGAATTGTTTTGTTGGGCAATAATGCCGCTTGCAATGTTGTTGGTAAGGGTCCAGTCCGAATTAAAATGCATGATACTATTGTGAGGATGCTCACCAATGTTAGACATCTTTCTGATTTGAAAAAAATCTCATTACTTTGGACACTCTAGAGGTTCTTGAGTGCAAATACACAGCTGAAAATAGCATTATTGAAGTTTCTAAAGGTGCTCTCGTTGTAATGAAAGCTTACAGGGTGGGTAGTTTATATATTTTGCAGGGATCTACTGTTACAGGCTTGACTGCAGTTTCATCATCATCATCTTTATCTGATTCTGATATCGCCAAATTATGGCATATGCGTTTGGGACATATGAGCGAGAAAAGCTTGGACATACTAAGCAAAAGGGAACTTCTTTGTGGTCAGAGTACTAGGTCATTGGAGTTCTGTGAACAATGTGTCTTTGGGAAGCAAAAAAGAGTTAGCTTCAGTTCTCCAACAATCCATAAGACGAAAGCCTCATTCAGATTTATGGGGTTCATCTCGTGTTTCGTCTAAGGGTAGTGCCAGGTATATGTTGACTTTCATTAATGATTATTCAAGAAAAGTTTGGATTTATTTTGTTAAACATAAGAATGATGTTTACCTCACTTTCAAGCAATGAAAAGTTTTGATTAAGAAACAGACAGATAAACAGATCAAACGGTTTAGAACAGATAATAACATGAAATTTTGTAAAAGAGAATTTGATAAATTTTGCAAGAATGAAGAAATTGTTCGGCATTACTATCAGGATGACGCCTCAGCAAAATGTATGGCCGAACATATGAATAGAAAACTCTTGGAGAGAGCGAGATCATGATCTCTAATGCAGAGTGGACAAAGGACTTTTGAGTAGAGGCGATCTCTATTCAGATTGACACTTTTGTTAGTTTTGAAAATCTGACTATGCCAAGATCTTGATAGGAGAAGATTCTTTTCAGATTACGTATTTTGTATTGGCGGTTGTGCAGTTAGTTGAAAAGTTACTTTACAATCTGTTGTAACTTTATCTACTATGGAGGTAGAATATATGACCATGATCAAGGCAATCAAAGAAACTTTGTGGTTGAAGAGTTTGTTTGGCGAACTTAGTCTGCATCAAGGTGTTACTACTATTTACTGTGATAGTCAAAGTGCCATTGATTTGACTAAAGACTAGATGTGTCATGAGAGAACGAAATATATTGATGTGAAATTTCATTTCATTCGAGATACTATTGCTGAGAGAAAACTACTTGTTCAGAAAATCAATAGTAAGGAGAATCCTGCTGACATGTTTACGAAACCTCTTTCAGTTTACAAGTTCAAGTAATGTTTGAATTTGATTAATATTCGTTGTTAGTGATTTAGGCCCATTGGGGCTATGTGAAGAAGGTGGAGCAGTTTTGCTATTGTCCTTACATGGAGAAGTTGAAGAGAAATTTTATATGAAGCAATCTCAGGGATTTGAAATTGAAGGAAAAGAATACCATGTTGGGTCATGGATTGAAGCAATCTCCAAGACAGTGGTATAAGAGATTTGATACTTTTATGTTGGGTCATGGTTATTCAAGAAGCATGTATGATAGTTGTGTTTATTTCCGAAAGTTAGATGATGGTTCTTTCATTTATTTGCTGCTTTATGTTAATGACATACTCATTGCTGCCAAATTCGTCAGAAATTCACACTTTGAAATTGCAATTAAGTAGTGAATTTGAAATGAAACATTTGGGAGTGGCTAAGAAAATTCTTGATATGGAGATCAAAAGAAATTGAGGAGTTGGAAAGTTATTCTTGACAAAATTATCTTGAGAAGGGATTGGAGAAATTTGGCATGAAAGATACTAAACCTATGACTACTCTTCTTGCTAGTCATTTTTCAACTATCTGTTGCTCAGTCACCACAGTCAGTTGAAAAGGAAGAGTATATGGTACGGGTTCCATATTCTAGTGCAGTCAGCAGCATTATGTATGCAATGATTTGTACTCGTCCAGATATTGCACAAGCAGTCAGTGTGATTAGCAGATATATGTCTTGTCCTGACATTGACAGGCTATAAAGTAGATTTTTTAGATACTTGCAAGGGACTTCAAACTGTTGTTTGGAGTTTGGGAGAAATAATGACACTTTTGTTGGTTTGGTAGACTTTGACTATGCCGAAGATTTTGATAGGAGAATATCACTTTCAAATTACGTATTCTGTATTGGCGGTTGTGCAGTAAGTTGGAAAGTTACTTTACAATCTGTTGTAACTTTATCTACTACGGAGGCAAAATATATGACCATGACCGAGGCAATCAAAGAAACTTTGTTGTTGAAGAGTTTGTTTGGCGAATTTAGTCTGCATTAAGGTGTTACTACTATTTACTGTGATAATCAAAGTGCCATTCATTTGACTAAAGACCATATATATCATGAAAGGACGAAATACATTGATGTGAAATTTCATTTCATTCGAGATACTATTGCTGAGAGAAACTACTTGTTCAGAAAATCAATACTAAGGAGAATTCTGCTGATATGTTCATGAAACCTCTTTCAGTTTACAAGTTCAAGCAATGTTTGAATTCGGTTAATATTCGTTATTGGTGATTTAGGCCCATTGGAGCTTATGTGAAACAGGTGAAGCAGCTTTACTATTGTTGATATTGGGGACACGCCAAGGTGGAGATTTGTTAAAGTGGTGTTGTCCCACATCGTCTTTTGTATAAGGGACCATTTTCCTTAGTTGCGTATAAATATAGTGGGCCTGTGATGGGATTAAGTGTACCAAATCAAGAGATCTTTAGTGGGTTATTTGTACCTTTGGGTCATTAAACTTTTTGTTTAATAAAATATTTTTGGACTCTCTTGTGTTTTAAGTATTAGGTGTTTTAGGGTTTAGGAACACTTTCCTAAGGCATCTTTTGTACTCTCTTCTTCATAGTAAAATATTTCTCCTCCTCCGCTCGTGGATGTAGATCAATTTGACCGAATCACGTAAATTCTTGTGTTCCTGTTTTATTTATTTTTATTTTGTTATTTGTCCTTTTGGAGTTGCCAAAATCCCTGTCGTCAATTCTGTGGGATCAAACCTAACATATTATAACATGGTGAAATAAGAGAAGAACTCCAACAGTTACTAAATTCCGATGGATATGATCTCATTATACCTGAAACTGATTAGAAAACTTGAGGAAGCTGAAAAGTGAAAACCTTGAGACTCTGCCAAGAATGTGTCATGATTGTTGAGTGTTACGGGAAGGATGGTGAAAGTTGAACTAACAGCAGAGCAGACCACCAATGGCCTTACGGGTTCATGATAACGGGCCCTCGTGAAGGAAGTTCCGGGGAGTGTCCAAAGAAAGCTAGTGGAATTGTATTTGATCAAATACCTCGATTATCAACCAATTTGTCTTTGGCTACCTTGCAAAACATGAGATGCAACTCTGGCTACAAGTTAGGAATCCAAACGATTACACTTACAGATGTATCCAAAGAATTGCACATATTTTTAAATCCAAAAAGTATATTGCAACTCTCTAGAGAGTTGCATCTACTTTTAAATTCAAGAAAAAAATCTATTGAATACTATACACTCTCTTCAAAGAATGTCTATTACGATTACTAAATGCCAGGATAGAGATAACTTTGACTTAAATACCATTGATTCCCCACAGTATGTATATGTGTATTTATCCCTTTGCTTATACCATAAAATTGACACCAAAACTTCGATTTTGACTTAGATTCAACAAGATCTAATTGTAGGGATCCCACAAAAAATGATGATTGGAAAGATTGAATTAGTACATTCACAAACATATTTGAGAGACTAAGCTAATTACACGCATAAGAATATGCTTGGGCTAATATATAAATATAAATAAATAAATACACACACATGTATATATATATATATATATATATCATTATGGCCTATATCATTATGGCCTAGATCCAGCCCATATACAGCCTCTGTTCACCTTTTATCTTCTCCAAAAGTTAATAAGAATTTGCAACTATGATAAAATTCAATTTTCTTGCCCAAAAATGCCAACGATGTGAAAAGCATGAAGAGAGCAATCCATGTTGAAACAAAAGGAAGTAATCTGTGATTTTTATGCCTCCTAAAGCTATATACAACATAAACGCAGTGAGAAAAAACTTCAATATTACAAAATTAAGATGGAGTATGATATCCTTTTACCTTGCAATCTTGGACAACCAAAATTTTCGGGCCAAGTTATCTTCAAGACGCTGAGACCCTGCCAATACACGAAAGTGTGTATTATGTTCTCGTTAGTTTTCACAATTAAGAAGCAGCTCCAAAAATATTGAATTAAGACTCCAACAATTGAACTAAGATTTTTGTTCCAAGTAAAGCAATTATGTACTTGATGAAATAAGAAACAACTCTGACAATTACAAAATTGTGATGGTATGATCTCATTGTACCTGAAATTTTTACAAGCAAGCTTGAGGAGGCTGAAAATCTTGAGACTGCCAAAGGTATGTACTTTTCTTCTTTTTTTCTGTTTTTCTTTTGATTTTCTACGAGCATGATTGTTGAGTATTGAGGAATCAATGATAAAAGTTGAACTAATAGGAGACCATGAGTGATTTAAAGAGTTGAGCATTACAATATCTAAGTCAAGGTCTTCCTTCCCAGTTCATATGCAAAAAGTCAAATTATTAATATTTTTGCTGCAATGTTGGTATAATTAATTGTTTTTATAGATTTTTTTTTTTGGGTATGCTTTCAGAGCACAGGATTTGGACGATTTTTGCTAGTGTTGGTATGGCTAATTTTTTATATGGACTGTTGTTTTTGCTATACTGTTATAACGCAAGATTTAGGTTGCCTAAATTAATTAAGCCAATTATTTCCCTTTAATTTTATGGGAAATTTTGGAAAAAAAGGAATGAGAAGAGTGAAAATTCATAAATAGGTGGTAAGTTTTAGGAAATTTATAAATGGGGTAAGGGCTATTATTCACATATTATTAAAAAAAAAATTTCTTGCAAGCTAAATTACAAATTAACCCTTATGTGTATATAAGGGCACTTGTATGTGCGCGTACATCATATGTGCATATTTGAATGTATATTTATATTTATCTGAAAAATACATGTTTATTCAGTAGGATGCATGCACATCGCTTTGAGGCTAATTTAGTCATTTAACAATAAAAAATTATTAGTTGCTTTAATTCATGAGTAATAACCCATGTCCCAGTTACAAATTTTGTAAAATTTACAACCTACTTAGATATTTGTTAATATTCCTATTCTTTTTTTTTTTAATTTTCCCAAATTATTTTGACGACATCATACTATTCTGCTCGATCATGCCATGCCATATTGCCATTTTGATGACTTAATGATAGCTTCTTAAGGAAGCAGGGGACACTTCCAGGAAGTGCTGCGGCAGAGACTTTGAAGACTAAAGGGAAGAATTTCTGACACTAGAAAAAGGGGAAGTAAACGGTATAGTCCATTATATAGCAGCCTGCAGAATTTCTGAGGAGGAGCTGTTGAAGTGCATAGTTGTTTCACAGTTTGTTTTCCGTAGGGTCTGAGTAATTATAAAGTACAAAAAGAATTGTACAAAAAGAATTTCACTTACTTTTAAACCTAAATAATGTGCAGTAGTATACCTTCGAAAGTTTAGATAGACTGTTTATTGAATGGTGCACACTCTCTTCAAAGAGTGTCAATTACGTATACTAAATGGTAGGAACTTAAATGCCATCGGTTTCTATAGTATGTAAATGTGTATTTATCCTTTTGCTTATGCAATATGATTTCTTAAAAATTATTTCCAAGCTATGAGAAATTTTAAGATGCTGTGCTCCAATTATAAGAAACATTACACGACTACTTAATTCAGCTGCATATTGATTCAGCAGTCAGCACTAATGTTAAGTAATGAAGTGGTAGCATCTTTTAATTGTATACTATATTTTGTTTGGAAGCTATGTGAATAGAGATTATTGTTCATGTTATATAATTCACAAACAAATTGATTGGTAGAAAAATCAATCACAGTGATCACAACTTAATAAAAACTTTAAAGCATAAGCATGAGGCATGAGTATGCAATGCTCTCGCCATTGTTTTTTCATTTTCAAATAAAATTTTGAAAGGGTTTTTCTTGGATTTTGCATGTGGACAAAATTTGAAAAATGAGTAAAATGCAATTTTGATATCTAAACTTTGACCCTTGAGTGATCCTAGTACCCAAATCACGTGCTGTCACATATCCAGCAACGAAATTGTAAAAAAGGTTTCATGTTTATATTTAATCGAAGGATTTTCAAATTGTCACTTCAAGCTCTTCATGTGAAACTATATTTCACAAACATTTTTTTTATAACTTCATGATTTCATGGTTAAATCCATAAAGATTTGATTGAAATGAGGGTCTCAAAGTTTTTTTCCCTTTTGTTTTGGATTTGAGAGTATGGAGAGGAGAGGGGAGTTATGAGCGTGTATGATTAGCTTGATTTAGAATAAGTTATTTTATTTTTAGCTGAGTGATCCACACTCTATTATTCCTTAAACTGGGCACCATGTTAGCATTTTTTTTTTTTTTGAAAATTATTTTAAAAAATTTTGTTGCCTGACACAACATAGCAAATGATTTTTTTTAAAAAAAAAATAACCAATTTCATTCCTAAACTTTTTGGCCATGTCAATTTAGTTCATATATAATTTTTTTTGGCCAATTTAATCCCTATACTTATTTAGCGGTTTCAATTGAGGAACGCCACGGTAACGCCATCATGTAAATTCAATCAAGTCACTAATTGAACAACTAAACAGTGGGAATTTCAAGTAATTTACTGTTGGAGTTATTAACAAAAGAAGTAAAATCCTTGAAGTACCCAATTCTAAACCTTGGGTTCTTGACTAACAAAAAGTCTCCAAGAGGCTGTCCAAACTCCTCTCCCATAAGCAGAGAATTTAGCGCAAAATCCAGCTCCATTTCCTGAGCTAGTTCAGCCAATGACAACTCCTCATCCATCATTAAATCCAGATCAGGCACCTTTTGCTCAACAACTTCGGTTCCCTCAGCAACATTTTTCACCTTTTCTTCAACTCCTATCTCTATGGGATCTGAGAAGTGAGGCCATCCAACCAACCACGTTTATATACACACACACACACACACACACCCTCCCACATTCATTCACCGATCAACATCCATTCCAACGGAAAGGCAGAGACCTGGTCCTCAAGACAAAAAAAATTTCCTTCCTTGTCGAACCCACCAAAACAACAATGGAAAGAAAAACATAATAATAGCTCCACGGACTGGACTTCCATCTTTTCTTCCCAACTTTCTTGAACTTTCTCATTTTTCCTTCCACTACTCTTTACTTACATCTACAACCGACATCTAAGACGTCGCCGTCCTCGTCTCACCGTTGCAAACATGGATGCTAGGATCGGAGCACTGGACACGTGTAAGCCACTCAACAACGATGTCGGCAGTCTCCCCACCAATGGCGCGGTCACCATCCACCAATCTTCCCATCCCTTTCAACTCAGCCGACTCCACTCTCGGACGCCACCTCGCTAGCCGTCTAGTCCAGTTCGGTGTCAATGACGTCTTCTCCATTCCTGGCGACTTTAACCTCACACTCCTCGACCACCTCTTGGCTGAACCGGGCCTCAATCTCGTAGGCTGCTGCAATGAACTCAACGCCGGCTACGTGGCTGATGGCTACGCCAGGTCCCATGGAGTCGGGTCGCTAAAAAAGACCCGAATCTTCCTCACGGGTTTAGAGTTGGGTGCTGAGATTTATGTCGGCAAGATTCCAATCGAGTTTTGAGAATATTGGGGCTTTATTGAAGAGGCTCCACTGAATTTCAGTTTCCTTTGTTGTTCTGTTGCTGACTATCACCGCTCAGAAATCCCTTTCCTCTGCAAACCAGCAGAGCTCTTCTCTTCTTTTCCCAACTGTTTCGATCCAAAAGGACTTGTTCTGGAGTTGAGTGTTTTGGGGACTTCACATAAAAAGCGATTTTTATCACTTTTTTTCGTTCTTCAGAGGGCTCATGCCTGAGATACCTCCCCAACAGCTAACTACCTGAAATACCCTTTTTGGTTGCTCAATTAGTAACATGATTAAAATTAGTAACATGATTAAATTTATATGGTGGCGCCACTGCGTCGTTCCTCAATTGGAACTGCTAAATAAGTATAGGAATTAAATTGACCAAAAAAATTATACATGAACTAAATTGACACTGCAAAAAGGTTTAGAGATAAAATTGGTCATTTTTCCTTTTTTTAAAGTTGGAATTTGAAAATTTCAATCAAAGATACTAAATGTGCTTAAATATTATAACATGAGGTACAAAATTTATTTTCATCCAAAATTTGGTTATCAAAATCGCTCAAGGGTCAAGATTTGATTACCGAAACTACATTTACACTTTTTCAAAGTTTAGTTGGATCGGGCCTTTTAACAACATAAGGTTTAGCTTAATGATTAAGGGTGAGACTTTTGAATTAGAAGTTTTGAATTCAAATTTTTTTTATTTTTTAAAATTCTATCCTTCTCCTTCTGAAAAAAGATTAGGCAAAAAAAAAAAAAAGAAGAAAGAAATCATAAGATCAATTAGTCAAGAGGAGCCAAACGTTCTCCGCATGATGACCTATTAGTTTAGTCGTTCAAGTGGTTACTTAGAAGGAGCAGTGGTATTGCATGGTGTTTTGCAGATTATTTGCTTTTCACTCCATCATTGCACGGTCAACTAAAAGCTACCACAGTCCATTATTAGTGGAGGGCCACCAACGACAGGGGAAAGACTTCGCCGTTGACGTTGACGATGACGACATTGTCGAGAGGAAAAATCCATGAAGTTGAAGGGAGGTGAAGCGGTCTGCCTCTCCCTATCCTCGGTCTGCCTCTACCCAGCTACCCCTGCAAGTGCTCCGTGGCCGTGGGGGCCACTTCTATTTTTATTTTTTTATTTAACTTTATTTATATATGTATAACATTGATAATAAATTTACTAAACATTCTTCTGAATTTTTAACCAAAAATTCAACTTGAAATACAATTTAAAAATTATTTTGATCTTTGTGAATTCATTTCTTCATATTTAATTTTAGATAAAATCTAAATCAATTATCATTATCTTTTTTAAAACAGCGTGCCCTACGTCAAAAAAAAAGTAATCTGACATTCAAAAAGCATTCTTTTACCAAATAAATAAACAAGAATGATTATATTATTTTACCACAATTTCATATTACATATATATAACCATATTATGTTATCTATTTTATATTCCACAAATATATATATATATATATATATATCATTTAAATTATTGGTAGGGTGGAGTGTGAGGTTTCCTTCCCATCCCTCACTCCATTTCAAGTTGGGGGAGAAAAATGCCCCCCCTCTTCTCTTGGCCTGCCCCCTCTCCGTGGCGCTCCAATCCCTGTTGCCCTCATTGCTATCTCTAAAATTGTTAGGTAAAATTAGAATGAAATAATTGGCATCTCGTGGGTGATTATTTTGCAAAGTAAACACTAGTATTTATGTCCCTAAAACTAAGTTTAATCGGTAGAGACATTAATTAGGTAATGATGGATTAAAGGTTAGATTGAAAATCTTCTCAAGCTCCCCTTTCTCTCCTACCATCTTGCTCTTTATAGGATTTAGTCTCTTCCTTTGAATCAAAAGAATACTAATATTTGTAAGGTATCCATTAATAGTCAAGGTTTCCTTACCTATTTTATGCCAAGTTCTTGGAAAAATATGATTCTAATTTTTTTCCTTTTCCTTTTTATAATGCAGTTGCTACTTCTACTTGTTTCTTTCTCTAATTACAATAATAGGCATTAAAGATTAAAAAAAAAAAGGAAAAGCAAGTAACACGGATACCAATTACTAGCAATGAAAAGGATAAAAATAGCTATATAAATGAAGTACAATATTTGCTTTAATAGTAGGCCTCGGGTTTCAAACTGTTACCCCATAATTGTATCCATATTTCGTTGCTAAAACACTCACAGAGTCAATAGAAGCAACCAGAAAAATAAAAAAAAAAATAAGAAAACAGAAAAGAGAAACCTTCATGGAAATTAATTTCTACTTTATAGCCAATGCTACATTTTCTCGAAGTTTTACTTCAAAATTCATCAAATATGTATTACTTTTATTATTGTTGAGTTTATTCTACATTGATCGTAGAAAGAGTAGGCTGCTTGATTATAAGTGCGAGATAAAGTCTCACCCCTTAGTTAGCTTTGAGGTGGGAAGGTCCAACAGAGTCCAACAATCATCAATTGCGATTTTTCCTGATTAACAAGCACAGCTTCACTTGTCCCTATTCTCCTGATTAACAAGCACAGCTCCCTTGTCGTTGTAAATGAACAGTTAATAGCGAGAAAGTCTCCAGAAGGTACCCGACAAAAATACTTTTTGACCCCTATTTCAATTCAAAAGAATGGTTGCCGTATCAAAGATTGATTACTAGTTCCTACTTCCTCATCTGTTACGTTTTTCAGAGCGTAATGGGAATGAAGGCTTCTTTTGATCACCAATTCACAATTAAACTGGAAACACTAATCAATTGAATTCATGTCAGCTCTGGGATGTCCATTCATCTATAACATCCCAATAATGTAACACGTCTCTATTGCGAAAGTAGAGAGTCCTTAACCACTTGCCAAGCACTAGATTGTGCTGTCTGCTTTGATTTTGTAGTGTGATTCCTAACTTCTTTAACCTCCGTCGTGTGAACAGATCCACAATGAGAATCTCATTTTCATGTAGCTATTTTCTTTAAGTTTCAACAGAAGTTAGTGGAACAAGAATCAAATATTTCCTGAGGGTCATATTGTCTGAAATTTACACTTACCTAGCTCTGTTCAATCAATACCAATCTTTGGCATTTCTTTACCCAAAAAATGCTCGATGAGATGACTATAAATGCTCTTAGGAAGCAGGTAAATAATGCTAATCATAGCCATCTAAAAGAAAATCTTCAATATAGAAGCTTGAATTATTAAACGCAGACCAGACGTGTACCTCGAGTCAGGAGGGGATCTAAAACTACTTGAGAACTGAACAAACAAATCCTGGATTAGGCTCAAACTAACACTGTTGTGGTGTGCAGAGTCCGAATTAGGTGCAAAAAGCACGCATTCAACTATAAGCTTGAAAATAATCAATCAGGGTCATTCTTTGAGGGCAAGTTACTTCTAGCACAATCACGGGCTCATTTTCTGCCATTTCATTCATTGCAGAGCTGCTCATCAGCTTGTTAATTGCTTCTTCAATTTTTGCCATCTCGATTATTTCCTGATATTTCGCAGCAAAAGTCATACCACATAACTAAGGTCAAGTATGGTATCATTGTACCTTAAAATAGTGCAAATTTGCAGTCCAGGTAAAATTAATTAGTCAAAGAAGAAGCAGTGTCCTTTGCAAGAGGACCTACTGGTTCAGTCGTTCTAGCAAACACATAAAAGTTGCTGTGGTAGGACATAAATGTTTCAGATGATGTTCTTGGTAGGGCCTAAGCAGTTATCTGTATTGGCCCCGCATTTTTTGGGTAATATTCATGCTTGTCTTGCACCAATGCAATGTTGTTTTTCGTTCTTGACAATCGACAATCTTTGCACTACCCCTAAACTAACGTGTACAAGAGAAGATTTTGGGCGGAATCAGGGGGAGAGAAACACACCTCCAGACAAGAAGAATGTACTACACTCTTTGAATTTTACTCTTAATGCAAGGGCATGAGTTGGTTGCGTGTAATTTTTGTCTGAGGTGGGAAAAATGAGTGGATTCCTTCGTGAACGAATTTGGCTCCTTTGGCTCCTTTGTCTAAGGTGGGAAAAATGACTAACTCCTTTGGCTCTAGTATTTGTTTTCAAAAGTCTTCACTTCCGCGTAAACGAATGGATGACAGAAGCCGGCACAGTTTTGTCAAGTTTTGTCCGGCTGTCGTATTCAATGTCTGTGGTACAATCACATTGTATATTGTTGTATTTAATATTTGTGTAATACGTTATTTATATACACTAATACATTACATTATTGTATAGCAAATAATATGACAAATATAATAAACGTTAAAATTTGCATAAAAAGATAACCGTGTCTGTCCCAATTTCACTAACATCTATTGCACTTAGCAGAGGGCTAGTAAAAAATATATATAGAGGGGAGAATACTTGACTGTTGACTTTGACTAGAATAAAAATCAAGCGAAGTAGCAAGGAAACTTCTCAAAATTTCGAAAATAAAATTATTTAGGGTTCACTTTTTTTAGGGTTTACTTGGATGGTATATTTTTTGAGTGTTTGTTACAAAGTTTGTTGTAAGAAACTACAGTTATTTTACATTAATATTAGAAAAAAAATATTAGTTGTTGTTCAAAATATCCCCTATTCTTTCAAAACCTTTCCCCTTCACCCGCCACCCACAAATGGCAATGTTTGCGCACACCACCAGTTTCCTACTTAATGTGTATGTTTAAAAACTTTTGGATGCTTTAAAATATTCCCACAGCTGATATTTTAAACAATTTTTTCTTTTTGGTTAAAACAGGCCAAAAGTAGGCCATCTATGTTCACACCCGCTTTTGGGGACCTCGGGGTTTAGGTTTGTAAAAATTGACGTAAGCTCTTTAAGTTTCGAAATAAAAAAAAAGTTCACACCCGCCCGGTATGTGCCTCAACAAAATGGACAACCAGTAGGGGACCAGCACTGTACAAGAAATGACATGGTTTGACAACGACGACTAAAGGAAACTTCCAGGAAATTGCGAGGAAGGCTTTTCAAAGTGGAGAACTGAAAAAGGAGCAAAACTGACAAACAAC
The DNA here is from genome assembly GCF_003713205.1 of Coffea eugenioides. Classification (NCBI taxonomy): domain Eukaryota; kingdom Viridiplantae; phylum Streptophyta; class Magnoliopsida; order Gentianales; family Rubiaceae; genus Coffea; species Coffea eugenioides. Next base: position 26,752,844 of record NC_040039.1, read on the forward strand.
ATTTGAAGTAAAATAATTTATTTTATAAATTTCAATTATCTTTTTAACTTCTCAATCATTTTTTTATCTCACATATATTACATCACAAAAAGTACTACAGTAATTATCTCAAATAAATTATACATTCAGCGGAAGCAATTCTAACACATAAAAATATGTGGGAAGAGGAGGAGAACAAATATTTAATAATTTAATTAACTCAAAATTGAACAATAACAAACATCAAGTCGTAGCCTTCCGCTCACGACAATTTAGATTTTTCTCTCAAAACTATTCTTAAAACTCAACTCAATTCTACAAATAATAACTTACTAGACTGTTAGTATTTATAGACTCCAAAATTTCCTAAAACAAATACAGTTGTAAATCAAAACTTACTTGAAAACTGATTGAGATTTCCTAATCTAATATGAAAACTAAACAAACAAGACACCAAAAAGAATTAGGAAACTAATACTAAAATAGCTTGGTTTAATTTCCTACATTGCCTCCCTTTAACCAAGCTCTTGATGTTGTCATCTCTAATGCCATCACGAGCTGGAATCTCCATGAAAAATTCAGTCGCAGTATAAACAACATTCAACACCAACTTGCAATAAATCTTCAATTTCATTTTCACGCGCGGTAGTGGACGAAATTTATACTTCTCGAATAATTTCTTGGCTTGATCACTCTTGTCAAAAAATTCAAATATATCCACCAATTCTTCATTAGATACTCCACAATTTAATTCATCCATATCACCAATGAAATCGCCAAAATCAGAAAATCATAATTTTTACCAATGAGGTTTTCAACATTACCATACTTTTCTTTTAGTTTTTTAACACTAACAACTACATCAACTTTAGTAGTATCACAATTTTCAATTAATTTGTCCACCTCACAATTGATTTCAACCAAGCCCATCACTTGATTTTTCTCTTCAAAAAATTCATGACAAAATGAACAATTTCTACATTGTCACAATATTCAATCACATCAGTAATTTCACTACTATTTCCGCCTTCTTTCTCAATCACTTGCGAAATTTCTTTTTGAGTCATAAATTCTTCATCTTCATGTGCACTCACAATTTCTGCAATTTCTTCTTTTTTTGACTCATCAAAATATTCTTTTTTTCTTCTTCATTGTGACCACAATAAGAATTCATCAAAATTTTCCAAGCCTCCTTTGTTGTTTTTGCATGTATCATATTTTTTTGCTACATGTAATTGGACATGAGTGTTGAGATAATGGAATGCCTTACAATCCAATTGTCTATTCCTCTCCAACTCTTTAATTGCATCATCTAATAATTATGTGTCTCGTACACGTTCCATGAGCCTTTTCTCAACAATATCCCAAATTCCAACAAATTTGAAAAAATTCTCCATCATTCTCCTCCAAATCACAAAATCGTTTTTATCATCAAAGATAAAAACATCACAACATGGTAAGTAATACGGATCCATATTTTAATGCAATGAAATCATTGTCCAATGAAGTCATGGGAAGAAACTTGGTAACTGGTTAGAAACTTAGTATAAAATTGCTAAGATCCTCCAGCCGATAAATCAATTTTTAAACTTTTTTTATTTTTTGATGATCATATTTCAAGTGAACCTAAAACACGAGTTTCAACAAAACAAGATAGATTTACCAGCTGAACCCGGTTGGGTCTCGTGGAGCAAAGTATTTCTTTCATGATACAACGGATCTATAAAAGATTCTTTAAATTCAGTAATAGCCCACAAGTCCACAAACTAGACCAAGAATCGATGAGGTCCTTAAACTTTTTTCACTTTTGTAGTTAAGTTTCTTGCAGCAAGGCCCAGAAGGTTGTCAAACGCACCTTGCATCTGTCTTTTACTCTATTGTCTTTTATTAATAAACTAGGAGGCTGATTCCGCGCTACGCGCGGGGGATCAATGTAATTATGCCCTAACTTGTATTGATTATTTAGAGTTGGTGTGATGTTAGAGTAAGAAGAAGCATGTAAACTATATAGGCTGTTAAGTTTACATTAAGATAAGTATGGAATGATTAAGATGAGAGTTGGGTGTGGAAGTGAAATAGGTTGAAATCGTACAATGAAAATTGAAAGTAAAAAATGTTAGAATGGTCCAAGGATTAAAAGTTATAAATGGAAAAGTAGTAGAAATGGTTTGTTAGTTGTTGATGTTGATTTCGTTTATATCTAAAGTTTGATGCATAAAGTAGAAAGTGATGATTTTATAAATTGTATATGAAATGGTGGATAACGGTAAAATATATTGTTCAAATTTTTTGGTTTTGAAATGCATGCCTTCATATTTCAATGTAAAATTTTTTGGAATTTTTCTTGGATGTAAAGTTTAATTTGTAATTTGTAAAGTTCAATTTGTATATGATGGAGATTTTTTATTCGTTAAGTATAGAGAATAAAGCAAATTCATTATTAATAAATAAGGATAACATAGTTTATGAATAATGTTACAGTTACAAAAAGTTAATCAGTAACTATAATAATAAATTGGCTAATTATAATAATTTATATGAAATACAGGGTACCAGGGGAAAATTTTTTCATCCCCATTGCTATTAAATATTAAAACAGTGAAGATAGTTTTTGATTTTGGGATGAAAGCAAGGACGTCATTGTGCTGGAGTTGATGCTGGAGAACGAAAGCTTTCCAATTTTGCTTGAGTCGTTTTCCTTTCATCCCAATTTCTGTTATGTTATCTCCAGTTCTGACAGCTATAACTGGAGTTTTTTGTTCATTGAGAAAGTAGTCAACAAATCGTGGGATTTTCTGATACAACAAGTAAAAGTTAGGGAGTTGAGTTGAAGGAAATGAGTTAGTTAGTAAATAATCTTAAGGAAAATATAATAAGGATTCTTTACCAATGTATACGGGTCAGCTGAGTGAAAGTTTTGATAAAAGCTGACTGAACTGGATAAATCTTGCGAAAAATGAGGTTGAAGTGAAGATGTCACTATTTCTTCATGAATTGGTGGACAAGCATGAGCTGCACATAACAAATATTTTTGTTCGAATAAATAATGCAGGATTGGAACACTAGTATGAAATAGAAAGGATAAAGATGTATTATGAATGTATACAATCTTGTTGAAGATGAAGGTTGGTTAGAGGGACTGTCCAGCTGAGATTAACTTGCTGTTGTAGTTCAGAAAAATTAATAACATCAAAAAATAAATTCCCAGTATGTCGAAGCAATAGTGTGTGATGTTCGTTAGTAATATTCTGTTCACAATATTCATCCCATCCTGCTCCAAACGAGTCATCATTTACTATAATATTCCATTGTTCTATTCCATGCATGAAGATAATTCTATGCCGGCCATGTTGAGAGAGTAACGATTTGAAAAGAGGAGGCAAAACCTGCATATGATGTTAACAAAACATGGTTTTTAAATGAAATCTAAAGAAGGGAAAATTTTTGAAACATAGTGGTATTGAACAAAAAGGAATGTACTTGGCCTCTATTTTTGCATCTAATGAGAAAGCAACATCTTTGTGAATTACTGCTTGCCATCTTGAAGAAAAGTAATGTTGAAGAAAAGTAAGGTATGGATTTGTTCTAGCTGGTAGTAAGGTTTAAAATTGAAATGAAAGAAGAGAGTTTGGGAAAAAAAAAAAAAGATAGTGAATCTGAAGGGGTTATGAATGTATGGTAAGAATGGAGTCATGAAGTTCAGAATAGAAAAGATAGGTATATATAGAAAATGAAGAAATTTAAAAGGAATTTTCTTTTAACGTAATGAATGTGCAAGGATAGGAATCATTAATGAAGATGGTTGAATATGTCAGGACATAATTTAATTGATAGACAGTTACAGTTTGACAGAAAGTAATGGTAAGAGTAAATTGAGTTGGTGCACATTGTCAGAATAATAAAAGTGAGATAAGGTTGTGATAAATAAGAATGATTCAGGAATGAGCACGTGGTTTGGTCTGTGAAGCTGTATTTTTATACGTGTAAGAAAGATAAATTGAACAAGCAAGATAAAGAACAGAAAGTGAACACAACGGGAACATTCAACGGGAACATTTAGACAACTGTAATGGTTACACTTCAAGATTAAGTTTCAATTGTATTATGGCAATTAGCAACAATACGCTGAGCTCTACATACAGGCATAAAAGGTTAGATATATTACTGAGGTTAATCATTTATATAGACAAGAATAGAACAGAAAGAAGAACAACATTCATATAGCACTGTTACATTCTGATTCTTCTGTCAACGTATGAAGGATAAGCATGGTACATTACACATTAGTTTTGTGATTTATGGGAATGATAAGTTGTTGAATAAAAGACAGCAGTAATGCTATGATTTCTTAAAATCATAGATTACTTAACAAAAAGTATAGAGGAGCAGTTTAAGTTTAAAGTAGCAATCCTAAGTTTCAAAATAAAATGTGGAATATGAGAACTTAGTTCAGTTTTGGACAACAAGAGATTATTATATGATCTTGAAACAAGGAAGAGTATAGTTAAGTAGCAGTCATTCTACGATTTCTGGGAATCATAAGTTGCTGAACAAAAGACAGCAGCAATATTATGATTTCTTAAAATCATAAATTGCTGAACAAAAAGCATAGAGGAGCAGTTTAGGTCCAAAGTAGCAATCCTAAGTTTCAAAACAAACTGTGGAACATGAGAACTTAGTTCAGTTTTGGCTTCTTGCTGCAGCTAGTTCCTTCAAGTTGAGAGGCATTATTTTCTGGTTCTTCAGCCTGATCAAACTTTTGATTTAGTGAAAGACGAACCTTTGAAGTTGGATTGTTTTCTTCAACAGTTACAGTACCTGAAGAACCATGGCATTAATTTGGAGTAAGAGAAAAATTTTATTTGTGTGTCATAAGTATATTCATATACCTGAAGTTGTGATATGTGAAGAGTCATCCTGATCATGAACTGATACAAAGGGAACGATTGATTCATTGACAGAGGAAACTTGAGTAGCAGCATCCACAACCTCAGAATAATAAATGATTGTATATCGTTGCTTTGTATCTGCAACTTGAGTTTGTACTGGCTTAATGTGTACCAAGAACCACTTTAATTCAAGTTCTTTGTGGACAGTTTCAAGTGGAAGTTCAATGTTCTGTAAATCAGAAAGTAATTAAAAAAAGTTTTCAAAAAGCAGAGAATATGGTTCTAGTTTATGATTTAGTATAAGTGGATAATATAGCATTGTAATAACAATTGTCTTCTTAATAGTTTACTGGTAATTGAACATGGACCTGTTTAAAGTGTTCCATTATTTCAAGAGCATTGAACGTCAACAGCTGTTCAGCTTGTTCTCCAAAGATAGAAGCTGTGATAACTCCTGTATGATCTCGTAAATCCATATCAAAGCGACACCTAGAAAAATGTTTGCAAATAAAAGCTTAGCATGTGTAAAAGATGATGATGATAGTAAACTTTATAACTTTTCTGTACATAAAAAAAATTTGTTTCAGTAAAGCACCTTGGTTCAGCAGGATGTTTTTCTTTACAAGTATTACAGCTAAAAATGACTCCATGTGCTGCTGCAGTACCTCGATAACATTTTTTGCAACTCATATACCAGTATTTCTGAAATATGTACTGGAAAGTGAACTGTGCTTTGACCCATGTACTCTGAAATGAAAAGTAAAAAATATGAATATATTGTTTGATATCTAAACATAGTGTGAAATAAACTATTAGCGAAGATGTTTATACCTTGTGGGAAGGATTAACATTGCAAATTAAGGTGGTTTTCTGATCTGGTTTTAATGAAATTTCTGGATTGTATCTAGTATAGGTTTTCTGTTCCAGAATAACTGTCAACTCTTTGCTGTTTCTCATTGCCCTATAATAAAATAATGTTAAAGATGTAAACAATGAATTATATAGCATTAATCATGAACTGTTGAGAATGATAATGAGGGGGAAGAAATAAATCAAGACCAATTCTTTAGTTCCCTTGCTTCTTGAATAGGAGGATTAACAAGGATTGCAGAATCAAACCATGTGGACAGAGAAACACCTACAGAGAATAGTTATTGATTCAGGACCATCTGTTAGAGAATGTTATACATGCATATAAGTGTATTAGATGATGGTTAAGCATTAAATTCTAAGTTACCATTGTAGTTGTTAACTTTTATCCTTCGGGCAATAATAACAGGATAGTTGTTCATGGCAGAAATTATCTGTTCTCCTTCGTTTTTGATGAAATCATCCCACATAGAAAGTACAACAGTCTGCAATCTGCTATGAAATAAGTAATCAGTAGTTAATAAGTTATATATGATAGGAGAAATTATAACCACTGGTCATTATATATAAGATAAGAATTAGATATCTTACTCCTCATTCACAAGGACAAACTTTTGAACAACAGATTCTCTGTAGTTTGTAGTAATTGTCTTTTTCTCCAATGTTTCAATAACTATTGCGAGGACATCTACAAAAAGGAAAAATTTGTCAAATATTTCATGCAGAGATATAGATGCTATTTGTATAGACCAAGTAATAAGATGTACCAACTGATTTAGCCTTATCATCCATGTACTGTGCCAGATCTCTAAACTTTGTACAGTTGAACTTGACAGGCATCATGTCTTCATCATCAAAAACCTCTTCAATAACAGTTCTGCTAGTGATTGTCCATTGATGAGTTATTTCAGCAGTCTGATATTTTGGCAAGATCGGCCTGACTTCAGCATTGGATATCTTGTATTTCTTATAAATTTGGAGGATTGAGCTCATTCTAGGGATGTCATTGTTGAAAATAATGCCTTCAACTTTTGATCCCTATTGTATTATAATATAAATTTATGTCATTCATGTTTATTTTCTATAAAATATAAATATGCATATGTCTAATATGGATATTTTTGGTTGTGTACCTCAGTATCAACAAATATGAACTTTTGTTTTTTGTCGGGGTGGACATTGATTGAGTAATTTGCTGTTTCTCTTGAACTGTGATTTTACATGTCCAGCTTTGCATTTCAGGCACAATTTCTTTCATTGCCAGCAACTTTTCCATTCTGTATTTTTATGAATAGAAAAGAAGAAATATATCAGAGGGATTGATATATACAGGAACAACCATTATTGAAAAAGAAGAAAGTTATTATGGTCGAAAAGTATCATATCAGTAAAAGAACGAGGAATGAATAAATCAGTATAGTATACCTAAAGCTTAATAACATCAGTGCTGAGTTAGTTGAAATATTTCTTCAAACACAACATTTCTAGTCTTGCAATCAACTTTAATGTCTCCAAAAGTTCTAGGCACAATAAGAATTTTAACTGCGGCTGATGCTTTAGCTCTAGATAAAGCTACGTACAACTGTCCATGAGAGAAAACCGGCTCACGAAGGTAAATCCCGACATAATCAAGAGTTTGTCCTTGAGATTTGTTAATTGTTAAGGCAAAACAAAGTCGAACAGGAAATTGTGTTCTTATAAATGGGAGGCCATTCCTTTCGCTATCAGATGTTTGAAGAGGAATTTTAGGCAAAAAGATTCTTTTTCCTTGATGTTGGCCAAAAGCTATTTCAGCACAGATTGTATGTTGTCTAAGCTCTCTACAGATGAGACGTGTACCATTACACAATCCTTCTACAGGGTTCAAATTTCTCAAAAGAATGAGAGGACAATTTTCTTTAAGTAATAACTTATGAGGAGGAAGTCCTTTTGGATTTTGTGAATTGAGAAAATCTTCATAATCTCCTTGATGGCGCTGATCAACAGTTTTATCAGAGCTAACATAAACATGAAGATTCCCAGGAAACCTTGTTATCATGATATCATTTAGCTCATCAACTGAACTATTTTTTGGAGTAAGAATGCACCTATTGATCATAGTATAAGGATCATTTGAATAAGCCAATAAATCTGGAAATACAGATTGTATCAACCTGTATATAAGAAAGGTAAGTCAATATATATATAAAAGGCAGATTTAGAAAGAGAAGAAATAGTAAAAAGAAGTATAGTTTAATTACAATTTTATAACCTGTTTAGAGATTCTTCTTTTTCATAATAGGGAATGACTATGTCATTCGGTAAGGTTATTTGGCCTTGTGGATCAACAGGCTCTCTTCCTTCACCCACTCTCAAAAGAAACTCTGAGAATGCTGGGTCTAAAATAGCCCGCATATTTTCTGTCAGTTTCAACATATGAAATTTATTCCATATAGGTGAATTAGGAAGGCTAGCATCTATGAGAGTTCGTTTTGAAGCTTTCTCAATTACAGGTAAAGTTTGTCGAAAATCTCCTCCAAAAAAGATAACCTTTCCTCCAAATGGCAGCTCAGATTCCATTATGTCTTTTAGAAAATCATCAAAGGCTTCAATAGTTTCTCTTTTGGCCATTGATGCTTCATCCCACAAGATCAGTTTTGATTCAAAAAGCAGTCTAGCAACACTACCTTGCTTACTGATCTGGCAAGTTTTATTTGTTGACAAATCTAGCGGTATTTTGAATCTAGAATGCGCTGTTCTTCCACCTGGAAGAACAGAAGCAGCGACACCGGATGTTGCCACTGCAATAGCAATATGTCCTTGAGATCTTAAAGTAGCTAAAAGCGACCTATACAGAAAGGTCTTTCCAGTTCCACCCGGACCATCGATAAAGAAACTTTGGCCAGCAGAAGAAGAGATTGCATGCAGAATTAAATCATAAGCATGCCGTTGCTGAGTATTCAATTTAAAAGACAAAAGCAGATCTTCTGGTAATACTTCAATATTCCTTTCACTGTCAATTTCCTTTGTTAACTGTTCATGATATGCAGCTCTAAGGGTATTTGGAACTAAATGGTAATCATCAATATTTTTACCCATTTGCTCAAGCAACGTACTGATATCTTTCAAGACTTTATTTCTGATTTCAGTAGAAGAATAGTGGTAAAGTTCCTGTGATCTTTGATAATCACTGCATAACTGTTGTTCAAATTTATGCCAGAGTAATCTAGGATCAGTAGGTGTACAATGAACAAGAACAGTAGCAAATAACAGTCTTAACGATGATGGCATCTGAAAAACTGCTGCTTCTTCAAGAGTATCTTCTATATATGTATCAGACTGTAATAGACCAAGGTTTAAAGCAGCTTCTCTGAAGCAATTCATTTTTTGACCATTAACAGTTAAAAGGTCATCAAATGACATAGGTGCTCGGACATGATTTAGCAGCAGTCGAAGATAATACCTTTCTCCTTCCTTGGGACTAACAGTTACCAGTCTTCCAATAACTTTTTTACGTTTTCTCTCAGTCCAAATTCTAAATTTAGTAGACCAAACGAAATGCTCAGGAAACTCTCTATAAAAGCACTTCAAATTTTCAGCTTTTCAGTTTGCTTTGTTCATTTCAAAAAATTCGGTTAGCATGGTCTTTGAGAAATCAATCTTTCTCATCAATTCTAAAAGATCTGAATTTTTGTTGAAAGTAATAAACTGCTGACCAGGGAGATGAACTTGAAGAGAATAAACTGCTGGAGTCATCTCATTTAGTCGGAATTCATAGATTCGCCAAAATGCTTCAGGGGGTGAAATCCATCTTCCCTGCTGGAATTCTTTTATTTCATCAACATCAGCAGAGCTTTCTCCAGTAACAATCTTAAAACTAACAAGATCATGTCCTTTGAAAACATATTTGTATAAATATTTCACCAGCTTCAAAGTAGAACAAATTTCCACATTCATGTGGCAATCAAAAAGGGCTAATAAATAAGGACAATATGGAATAACCCATCTATTGTCAAGTTCATTTCTACGCACCTTTATCTTTCTACCATCATCTCTCCTCCTATAACATGGATAAGTATCCTCAGCATGAACTGTTTGTTCGCAGAAATTTTTTGGATAATGATTCTTGCATGAACCATTCTTCATACATGGGCTAGTTTGATCCATAACTCCACATGGACCATGAATCATGTGTTTAAGAACAAGAGAGTATAGATGGGGATATTGATGAGGGTTAGGCAGCTCAGCAGATACTATCCTATCATAAGATTGAGGATTCAACAACTTGAACTGTGGTTTCAAAATTAATAACAAATGAGCATGAGGAAATCCTCTTTTTTGGAATTCGATAACATAAACACATGCAGCTACTTCTCCAAATATTTTCTTATCTAAAAGTTCAGATTTAAGCATTTCAAATTTTGCTCTGAACACTCTAGACAAAAGATCTGGCCTATCTTGAGGTTTTTCTGTAAATTGCAGATTATCCTGAATTTCTTTCCACATCGGATTACATGTCATCGTAAGAAAAATATCAGGTTTTCCATATTTCTGAACCAAGGCCATGGCATCAAGATATCGACGCCTCATATCTCGTGGTCCGCCTATGAATGAAGCTGGTAATATCACTTTACGACCAACCTTTGAACCTTCAGTTTGGCCTACTGAAAGACTATCAATCACTCCTTCAAGAATTTCAGTCCGAATATCATTCTGTCTTTTCCGTTGAAAATCCAGCCTAGAAGTTTCAATTTTTACATACCCATCTACAGAAAATTGCTGTAATAATCTAAGTGTGTGCAGCAACATGGATTCATCATTATCTCTAATTTGAAATCTATAACAATAATATTCTCTAGCTGAGACAGTGTATTCTTCTTTCTTGCCACGGTCAGCAGCTATAAAAAGGACAGAAACACTATATCAATAAAGGAATGTATTTATTGTAAATAATATTGAGAAATTTGGAAAGACAGTAGCTGCACTTGCCTCTTCTTTCCAAATCAATCAAATCAGACGAGTGTTCAACAGAAGAGGGATCGATATTAATTTCATCTTCACATAAATCATCACCTCTCTTTCTCTTATAGACTCGTTTAATTCCATGATGCCATCCAGATTCACCCCGAGGAAATAATAAAGGGTATTGTAAAGGATCATAACAACCATAGTAATGCTGGATCCTATAACTTGTATTTGAATGAGTATAGACCAAAATATGTGCCTGTTTATCAAGAGATTGATCATCACTCTCAGTCCATATTGCAGCGACTTGGGAAGTAGAAGGCAGATTATATACACGTTGGTCTAGAGCAGGGTAGCAATTAAGAGCAATGTTGAAGTTGTTAATATTTGGCACATCTCTGAGATCTTTGAAAAATCTAGCATAAGGATTCTCAGAAAGGATATCCATCAACAACCTCAAAGTGGTCTCACGTAATTTGTCACAGCTAGCTACTCTTCTTTTCAGCTGCTCATCAGTATCAAAAATATATAGCTGAATTCCAGAAGACCTATCAGTTGACTCTGATAAACCATTGAGAAAATGATAAACTTGGCCTTGAACACGAAAAGTATAAACACCCTTTGTATTCTTTGTCAATTCTGAATCATACTTTGCAGCAAAAGCTGTGAAAGCCAAGTTATTATTATAGGTGCGAGCTAATTTTCTAAAATGCTCACTCTCTTCATCGTTTTCTGTGAAAAGACGCTTGAGAGCATAAGGCATGCGAGGAGCGACAATAGAGATTTCTCCTTTGGAACAACAAAAAGTAGGAGGTTCTAAATAGAATCTCTTAGCTCCACAATATTGACAGTCAGGAGCATCAGGAAGGAGCAAAGGTGCATCAGGAATAACTTCAATTCTTGAAAGATATATCTTAGCACCTGTACCATTTGGCCCTGCAGATGGATCAATATAGCTGATAGAATAACAAAGTCCAGTTCCGCAAGAGGGGCAGAATAGTAAAAAATAACTTAAACGGTATTAGGGTCACTAATAAACGAAATGCAACCTGTTCTGTGAGGTCTGCTACGGACAGGATGACTATGTGTTGGCCTAGGAGAAGTAATAGCAGCAGGAAGATTAGAAGGGTTTATATCTCTTTTTCTTCTCTTGGCAACATCAGCCTCTGCTTGATGTTGCAGAGCTGAAATTTGGCCACAAGGCTGGATAACTGCAATAGTAAATCTTAATTAGATGTCCATTGCAGATTATCTTGCCATAGATATATTACAGGTATGGTGAATAGAACATTTGGTTTTTTTTCTTCCATGATGAGAAGAAACCAGACAAGTAACAAAAGATATTGGCAAAGGTGACAATTTAAAGAACCAATATTATACCTTCAGAGAGACATCTAGACCGAGAATCAACTTGAGTAGAAGAAGATGCAAGGTCTGTTGAAAAATGATCCAAATATTTATAGTTGATAACATTATTGATTTCAGAATTTGGCTCATTCATATAACAAAAAACATTATCTGAATTCTCACTTTGAATATTAAACCTTTGGTTAATCTCATTAGGCAGGGCTATACTGTTTCGAGGAGGCCGAGTCAATGTTTTTGACAAGGTGTTCCTGCGTTGCTGCCTAAAAGATTGAACAGTAGACCAAAGATTAGAAATTGGAAAGCATGCTTCTTTTTGCTTGTCAGTAATATTTCTTAGCTGAAGATCCAATGTAATAGATGAAGGAATAGATTTCTTGACGAACGACTTAAAGATTCAGAGCTGATACATGTTTGAACATCAGAATTTGGCTTTTTCGTAACTTGGAAAACATTATCTGATTTATTCCTCTGAAGTTTGAAGACTGCTTATTCTTGGCAGCAGTGTTTTTTGAAACATGAGATGGTTTTGTGGATATGGTATTCATGTACCTTTTCCTAGAAGACTTTACTGCAGGATAATCATGAGAAGATCCACATTGTTCTTCTCTTTGCATGACAGCACCAGTTTTTTTCCTATTTCTTCCACTCTCTAGTTCACCAATGAGTGGAGTTTCTGTAATGTACATAAATTAAAGGCTGGATTTGTATCAGGATGGGATAGTTAACTAAAAATAGGCCAAGATACTGGTATAACAATAAAGTGAGAAAGACATGGCTGATGTGAGCGGAAAATCAGGCTGGATATACCTTCAGGAATAATCGGAAATGGATTGGATTCAATGGGAACAACAGAAGAAGGAGCAGGACTTGAAACATTAGTAACAGTAGATCCGCTGCTGGCCATGTAGTCCAATCCCTCTCTAATGAGAACGCCTTGATCATTAGCAAAACCAAGCGAGCTATGTCGTACCATTTCATTAAGCGTAACATTGTCATTTTGACTATCCTGAATGTTACTGTCTCTATGTGAACAAGGATCAGGAAAAAATACACCTGTTTCTACATAACCAAGTGGAACACTACGAACAAAAGAACGCGATGATTCGTTTCTTTTCTTTGCAGCCCTAGCTTCACTTCGACGGCGTAAAAGCGCAGCTTTCTCACTTTGCGGCATTTCTGCGTATCGTTTTCGGCGTATGGCATTTCTATCCATCTAACTTAATTAATCAAAGAACAAGGAATGGAAAATAATTTACAAAAGCACAGGCAAAGGAAAAAGGAGACAGAAGAGAGAAAAATAGTATGCAAAGAAAAAAATAAAGCAGACATCATTCGTTGATAAGAATAATCTGAACCAGCACAACAACGAACAATAAAACTCAACTAATAGAACCGACAAAGACAAAGAAATAGATGTACAACAGAAATAGATGCAGAAATTCATATATATATTGAATGCAACAGGAAAATTAGGGCTTGGATTCAGAGAATTTGTGTGATTGGATCTGACTTTCCATCAAATTTATCAAGGTGTTCCATGTATGAAAATTTCTTGTTTTGCTGAACAGCAGTTTTGTTCATTAATCCATTGAACAGCTTGAAATAAATGAGGTCAAAGCATGGTGCAGTCTCACTTTTAAGCTGACCCTGAGTTGGCTCAGTACGAGCTTTGTTCTTGGTTCAAATTGATTGCTTCAAATGGCCAATTTTCCAAGGATAACACTTAACATTTTTGCTCCTCATAAAATAATAAAAAGCTTCACATCTTTGATTATCTTAATTTCTTGATTATAACTTTCCCTAGCTTTTATCAATCATTCATGGTACATTTCTTATCACTTGTCCCAGCTATTATTAATGAACCCTTCCTTCTTCCAGTCTTATTATCAAGCTCAAAAAAATTTGCTTTAAAAGAAAGGAAAAAAGGGTAGCATCTTTCTATGTGAAGATCAAGTACGATTTTAGATATGATAATCAATAAACGTTAATCAAATTGAAGTCTTCAAGGGTTTCAAGTCTCATAATTAAAGTTCTTATTTAAAACACAAGATTCTATGTTCTTGTAGCAGTTTATCAATACAAGAAACAAAAAACTGGTAGAACAAAAAGCCAAAAAAAAAGAGAGAGAATGATCAGCTAACCTGAATCAATACAAGCTCCAAATATATAACACAAGATGACGAAGAAAGAAAGCTCGTTACAGCAACCACATATGAAGAAAGCTGCATGCAAAATATAAAGGGAAAAGAGGAGAAAAAGGCAGAACACAAATAAGAACAAACAATGGACAAATGAAAGGTAGAACAAAGAATGAAAGAAGATAGAAAATTTGAAATAGCCTTACCTTAATGCAACGGCAAAATAGAAAACACCCATAAACAGAGAAAGTAAACCTGAATTAGTCGATGAATGACGGACCAAAAAACATATTGGAATAAACAGGATTATAGATGAAATAGTTCACTAAAAGAAAAAGCGCACCTGACGAATTTGTATCAACAAGAGCAAAACGAGGAAGACGCTTCGCAGAAACAGAGCAGAAAAAGAGAAAATAAGAACTAACCAAAGCAACTAGCAAACATAATCATATAAGAGGGAAGATAGAATATCGTGCTATAAACAATAATACAAAGAAGGGATGGAAAAACTAAACACATCACTAACCATGAGTGTGAGCAGAAAATCCGGCCAAGAATGCATAGTTTTAGCTGCAGCGGTGGGTTGTTGGACAGAACAAAGAAAATGCTACGGTCAGACCCGTCAGCTTTTTTCAAGTTTCAATAGCCGTCAACAGTAATGGATGTGTTTTTCACAAACAGTACCCAAAGGCTTCGGAGGAACAGAGCAATAAAAGAGAAAGTAAGAACCGAAGAAAACAAAAAAGAAATGATACAAAAAAGGACTGCAAAAACTTAAGATATCACTAACCATTAGCATAAGCAGAAAATCCCAGCAACAATCCATAGCTTTACCGGCAGCGGTGGCTTGGGCAGAACAAAGAAATTGCGGTGGGTTGGACAGAACAAAAGAAATTGCCACGGTCCTTCTTTCAATAGCCGTCGGCAGTGAAGGAATGATGGTTTTTTACAAATGCAACCCAAGTGTAAATAAAAATTGACCTCCTGACAAGTGCAAACCAATTCGTTGTGGCTGGTAAGAAAAATATAATGGGAGGGCAAAACTGGAATACATTTGTCTTGATAGTCAACTAAACTGAGTTATTGCAATGATGACAATCACTTCCCAATACATATGGGAAAAGGCAGAACAGAAATGGTAAAGTGGTCCAATCGTATACAACCAAAATGAAGACAATAAATGTACCATTCATTTACAAAGACAAGGGTCTCAGCATTTTGGGATTTTTTTTTGCACAAACACATGCAAGGACAATTTGTGGTCGTCCTATCTCGTGCTGAGACAACGGTCTCAGCATTTTGGGATTTTTTTTCTTGCCAAGGACGACCACAAATTGTCCAATAACATTTTGCCACATCAGAAAAAAAAAGAACGGTCTCGGCAACATCCCTACACACTTAGTACATATGTGTTAACAAGTAGGCGTCTATTAAAAAGAGTAGGCGTCTATTAAACTCCAACCATATTTAAAAAAAAAAATTGTTGGAGTCTTGCATTTTTTTTTATAGAAAATAATTCAATCCTTTTCAGGATGTCAAGTATATTAGAGCGTCATATAATGTTTCTCCCTAATTTCAAACTTTGTAGAGGAAAAATTTTTTTTTTTGGGTCCTCGTGATCATCACAAATCATCTTTTTTGACAAATCTTTTCTTTTATATTCTTTTGTCCCCCCAAGTCCCAAGTGAGCTATAAAAAAAAGGCATTTTTAGAAAGAATGTCCCATCAAAGGCGTAATCTTACCATGTTAAAATCCAGAACTTTAAACAAATACCTTTTTTTTATTTTTTTTGGCTAACCTCGGAATTGAGGGTGGGCGCCACTCCAAATCCTATTAAAAAAAAACAGTCAAAAGTACAGCAAAATGAGGCTGGCGTGCCGCCAATGCACCTAAGCCAAACGCACATAAGGCATCTGAACCCTATCTAGGCAGGCTAACCGCCGTATGTGGTCCGGAAGTGTGGAGTGAGTGAAACTTTGATGGACACGCGTGGAACTTGCCAGAGTTGTCAGGGCATCTGCAACTGAATTCGCTTCTCTGTAGACGTGAGTGAAGGCGATCTGATGACCCAGCGCTAGAGATTTGATACGAGAGACCGTTCCCCATAACCTCCAAGGCACCCTACCCCCGCCATTCACCATATTCAGCAACACCTGGGAGTCCATTTTGACTTGTAGGAGTTGAAAACTTGATGAGGTTTGCATACCCTCTAGTAACGCCATTGCTTCTGCCTCCATATTTGTCCTTATTTAAACAAACACCTTTATTATTTGATTTTCCCCTCATAAAAGTTGCTAGCCTTTTCCATCTTTTCCATAAAACAAGTTTCAAGTTTGAATCTTTCATCAAATTAAATATAACTACAGCTTGTGCTATTTTTAGAACCTCACTTTACTCAATAATTTGACAAGTTATTGTTGACTTTTGTTTTTTGTTCAAGTAGTCAAAATTTTAGGAGGATAAAATTAAGAAAATAAAAGATGATAAAAACTAATACACAAGCAAACCTTCTTTTCTACTTGAGCTTTCCCGAATAGAGAATACAAGAATGTTTTAAACAAAGATGCATAGAGCAACTTGAAGCAGATCTGAAAATTAAAATTGAAGAGAAAATCTGACTACCCAACGTTTTGTAATTAAGCAGCTTACATTTAGTGAAGCCTTTTTTTTAATACAAAAAAGGGTTAGTATACACATAGCCCTTCTTTAGTACAATTTATGACACGAGATTTAGTTGCAAAAGAAAAAGTTTATTTAAAAAAAATCCAATAATTATGCAATGTAAGCTCATCCAGATTTCTTCAACTAGCAAAAGTAGATTAGTTCATACCATGTTTATAAAATTTTGAAGAAAAACTTGGAATTTTGAAGCACGAAAATGATCAAGAAACTTTAAATCCACAAAGTCCGGCCAATGAATAAATTCACCGAACGCTTTGACACATCATGCTTTGAATTTTCGTCATCCCAAATCCAATCTCTCTCTTTTGTCTTTGCACATAATCGGAATCTGAAGAAGGCGTGCATGTGCATTGTTATGTAAAAAAGGGTCCAAGTCCATATGAACATCAGGATTGAACTGCTGAGAGTTAGAGAACAAAAGTCATAAAAGACAAAAAAACAAAAGAAGCTTTGTCCCAACGGGTAGCCAATTATTACTCAAACATTCCCATCAGTTGTTGGATATTTTTGAGATAATCCCATTTAAGGCACAAACTTCCTTGGGACAATAGATTGGTCATTGGGACTTGAAATCAATTGCCATCTTTAGTTGAAACCATCGAATGGGTGGAGATCATGACAGAATTATATTCAACAATTGAAAGGGAAAGATTACCACCAAACTAAACTACAATCAAGCTTAAACTACAATTTGAATGTTCACCTTTGGTTTCTCTTGCTAGTCGCCACAAGCATTGGTTTATCATTCCTTTCATTTTCTCCAAAATTAATTATTTATCTTAATTTCCCAATGTTTGATAACTCAATCACTAGGCGTTCCTAATTGGTTATCCTGGAATTGCACAGTGCCAAGTCCAACTAAATCATTTTACTGCAAGAAGTTCTTTGATTTTCGTTGTTTCATTGTTTCGCATGTGAATTGAATTTTTGTCTGGAGAATTATGCAGCTAAAATGGGAAAACACTTCAAGGGCAGAAAACTATAGACCATGAACCCCAAAAAAGGAGAAAAAAAAGGCTCATAACTAGGCCGGGTTACCTTGAAATGCTGGAAAACCAAAAAGCTTTTACCAAAGAAGTTGCTCAGACTAATGATGAGCTTCCAAATCAGGAAATTCCTTGAAACTTTCCCCTTTTTTCTGCTTCAACTTTGCGGACTGGCATTGATTAACATTGCAAGTAGAGAGATGAATGAATGAGGAAGCAATCAAATTAGTGAGAGCGGATAAAAATTGAGATTTTGGCTTAGGTTCCAACGTCCAGAGATGTAGACGTGCAAGAAAAATGACAGGGAGATTATGATAGACATGTATAATTTCAAGGGGACAAGTCAATGAAATTTGTTAAACATACATTTCTTTTGTGTCCTTTCCAGCCTAGCCTTTTCTATATATGGCATCATCAACCATGACTTGCTGAAGTATATGATCAGTAAAGAAAATTTATAGGTATTAAATCAAGAGAAAAGAAAACCAAAAATCAAAAGTCAACTATCAAAATTTTCTATAAACTTATCTGTGACTTAAATAAGGCAAGAATTAAGGCAAATTTTGGTATACTATTGAATTGAAATTGCTGAAAATCACGACGATCACAAGAATAAGAACTGCAAAAATTTGTGATGTCGACCAAATAGGCCTTCCCTGCGAGTAAAGAGAGTGCCTCAGACGTTGATGACAAAAATTATGAAAAGCAGATGACTAAGCATTACAAAATGATGGACTATTAAATGATTAAAATTGTCCAACTGGCTGATAGGTTAGCATGTGCATGTACATGATAGGTTAGGTAAATTTTACATATGTTAACTAGTGCTCATTGGGTATCCATTAGAAAAATTCTCAATTTTTTTTTCACAAATTTGAATGATGCATATTATGATTTTGGAAAAGTTGAGTTTAGGAAATTTTATAGTTTGATTGAATTTCCTTATACACATATGAAAAGTCTTTGTATAGGAAAATTTTAACTTTAATTAATTTTCTTTCTCCATGGCTCTCCCTTCAATCCTCTCGAACTGCTTCACCTTCTTGTATGAATTCCAGTGGACTCTATTGACAATTTTGTTCAAGTTCTGACATATTTTTTTCCAAATAAATGAAAATTAATGATATCAATTTGTGCCTATCGATGTTGCATAACGAGAATACAATATTCCTGATGTGATGCATAGTCCTATTAAGGAACGCATTTATAATATGGTGTGGAATTTAAGGAGGTCAGTGTAATTCCACATACAACAAAAGAAGTGTGTGCAGTTTAATTTACAGTTCAATGCAACAATTCTTCTAACTTAGATTAATTTACGAAGACAGAGAAACTAAAGTTTTGTAATTTAAACTTGGAGCACATGATGCAGAAAAACATAGTAAGTAATTTTGGCAAATTTTGGCAACTAGTGGCCATCTCGTTAGCTATTCTCAATTAGTTGATTGAGATTGACATTCTATCCTGGTGATTTTTGTAGGAAGTATTTAAGGTCAAATTGGAGCATTAAAAGTGACACTAAAGAAAAGTTTTGTGTATAATTTTGAAATATTAATTATGCAATAGAAGCTCACATTGTCGTAAAATTTGTCATCTAATTAACATTTGGGAACATCTAATGCAAGTTCTTGGCCCGCAACTACATTGATCAGTAATATAGTTTAAGGTTTCTTCGTGCTCTTTTCGCTAATAAATCAATGTTACAATCAATGTTGTCTCAACCGTGGTTCTCCTCCCCATTCTGCTCATTGAAATTCCGACTTTGATCAGTAAGTGCTGCTACCTGATCTTGCATCTTTCTCACATGAACTCCAACCAAGAAACGTTTCCAATACCTCTCCTGTTGTGCCCTTCTCTGCAACGCAATGAATTCATTCTCTAATTTTTCTACTTTCGCCAACCAATGTTTAACCTCAGTTTTCCTCTTCTTTCGTCCGAACAGTTCGGCTCTTTCCACTTCCTCCTTTACGTCAGCTGATCTGCTACTCAATGCCTTCAGATTCGTAGCCAGCAATGGTATATCAGATCCCAAATGAAGTTACCTTCTTCTCTCTACTTTGAGAGCCTCTCTCTCTACTTTGAGAGCCCATCTCCTGCCTCTAGGAGCTTTCACACTTCATGCGGTTAGCGGCAACCCAAAGTAGAAAGTTTTTGAATTTTCAAACAAGCAATAGTGACTGTTCACCTCCTGTACACCTGAAACCACCCAAAAACGTTTAGCAGTGCTAAGTTTCGAGCCAACTACTCTGTTTCCAAGTGGAAATGCAACCATGATCCATAGGAAAACTAAAGGATTTTAACCATACCTTTCCTGGGTGGGAGCTAAGGTGCCATGCCAGATGAGTGTTGTAGATTGGTATAGGGGGTTAGTTTTCTGAGTCGTTTATTTTTTGTGTGTTTTTCTCCTCTGTTTTGCAGGTTTAATCAACTGGTGCTACTAAGAAGGGAAATAGTGTGCGGGTAACCAGACGCAGCAGGTGTTCGACAAAATGGAGGAGGAGCTAGCTCGAGTCTTTAGTAAATTTGAGCTATCACAGTCGAAGAGGGAAGGGATAGCTCTAAGTTCCGAGGATATAAGTGAGAGGATCCAAGATTGCAGTAGGAGTCTTGTTGGGAAATTGATAGGAGAAAAGGTGGCAAACTTCACTGGCATCAAAAACTTCACTAATCATGCTTGGGGGTATCTGAGAAATATGGTAGTTACTGAACTGGGCCCAAATATCTTTCAGTTTCAGATAGAAAAGGAACAAGATCGTGAGAAAATTCTGATGGGAGGGCCATGGGTCATGGATAATCAAATCCTAGTGGTCAAAGAGTGGGAGGTGGGGTGTGAAAGAAATCCCAACCACTTCAGGTTTACTTGGCTTTGGGTACAAATCTGGAATTTACCTGTCCACTGGATGTGTAGAACAGTGGGATTCAAATTAGGGAGAGTCTTTAGAGCCACAAGGGAAGTAATTGTTCCACCAGGAGGGGGGAAGGAGGGGAGGCACTTAAAAATATTAGCAGAGATAGACCTGATGCAGGCCCTGCCGAGAGGAACTCCGGTATCGCTGGAAGATGTGAGTACTTGGGTAGAATTCAAATATGAGCGATGTCCGAATTTTTGTTACAACTATGGGATAGTGGGACATGGGGACAAATTATGTACTGGGGGAAGGAAAGAGGGGCAGTCGAGTAGGGAGGGACAGTATGGGGCATGGCTGAGAGGAGGGAACATAATGGTCTCCCCTTTGCGAACTGCGAAAATGGATGGCAGTGAAGTAAATCACAAGGCAGTGGTGGTACCTCCAGCAAAC
The DNA here is from genome assembly GCF_003713205.1 of Coffea eugenioides. NCBI lineage: Eukaryota > Viridiplantae > Streptophyta > Magnoliopsida > Gentianales > Rubiaceae > Coffea > Coffea eugenioides. Next base: position 26,774,000 of record NC_040039.1, read on the forward strand.
AAAATGACTGGAACAAATACTGGAGCAACCACGGATAAAGGGCCTGTTGTGGTAGCTGGAACAAGTACCAGAGGGGAGGAAAAAAAGGACATGGATAAGGACAAGAGAGAAGCAGAAAAGGAGGATAAATGGAGGGAAATTCTGGGAGAAACACTGAGGGGAAAAAACTAAGGGAGACAGGAGTCAAACATGAGGAACTACTCAGAGAGGGAAACAGGTGTGAAGGGAAGGAAAACATTGAAATCAGTAAGCTCACAGTGGACCTGGGGGAAGGTAGAGTTCGAAATGCAATCATACTCGAAGAGGCCATGGAAACAGAAGAAGACACTGGCAGTGAATTGGTAGCTGCAGCTGAAAAGAAGAGCTTGCTAGGTACAGAAACAGGAATGGCGCATAAAAAGGGTAAGCCTCCATGAAAAGGAAAGACACAAGGTGGGGAGAAACAATGGAGGAGGAGCTTGCGTACCACAAGAGCACCTTTACGGGAGCTAACGGATAATGGGTTGCTAAGCAGGCTAGGAGGGAAACGCAAAGAGCAGGACACCAGGCAAGACCTGGACATGATGGACGAGGACAATGTCTAGGGTCCAAAGCACAAGCTTGCAAAAGTGCTTCAAGCTATGATCCAACAAGGAGGGGAATTGGAGGCTAGCCCCGCAATGCCTCCACCTAATCAATGAAGGTTGCGGTGTGGAATTGCCGAGGTGCAGGAGGCCCCTTGACAATTCCCCAACTCAAGGAGGTAATTCACCTCCACTTTCCTAGTATAGTATTTTTGTGCGAGACAAAAAATCAAGAACCATTCTTGAAATTGGTACAAAAAAGAGTTAGAATGGAGAATAGCTATGTGATTAATTCTAAAGGTAAAGCAGGGGGTTAGCTTTGTTCTGGAATGAGGAGATTACTTTGGTGAATGTATATGGTACGGATTGGTTTATTGCAGCAGGGTGGTGGATGAGAACACTAACGACCACTGGTGGATGGTAAGAATCTATGCAAGTACGGAGGAAAGTATAAGAAAGCAACAATGGAAGGAAATAGCGGAAAAAAAGAGGGAATGTGGAGATAAGTGGATACTAGTGGGTGACTTTAATGATATTTGATCCAATGGGGAGAAATGGGGAGGGAGAGAGAGAGCGGAGGGGAGTTTTAGGGAGTTTAACGGATTCATCTCTGAGAATGAGTTAGTGGATATAGGATACGAGGGAGTGTAGACACCAAATTTTTAATGTCACGATTTTAGTTTTTAAACTTTTAGCATTTGTTTTTATTTTAGTTTTTACTTTTTGCATTAGTTTGGTCCTTTTAACTGTTTTGTTTTTTATTTTATTATTTTATTATTATTATTATTGCAAGACTTTAGTCTAAAATTTGTCAAAAAAGAGAAAGTTTCATAAAATAGGGGGATAAGTTTCATTTCTTTTTAGTGTTATTAATCGGAAAAGAAAATCATCAATCAAAAGATTTTTATTATTAAGATTAGCAATTTTGTTTTTGTTTTTAGTATTTGTTTATTTTAGTCGTGTTTACTCAATTTGTTGGTTGGTTCATTTGAAAAAAAAGAGAAAAAAGAAAAAAAACGATGAAAATGAAAAATGAAGAAAAGAAAAGAAAAATAAAAATCGCGAACTTTGGTGTTTCTAGTTTGTTTATTTTGCCCGATATTACTTAAATTGTTGTTGTTTTTTTTTACTTAATTTTATTACCATTTTGTTAAATTACTTAAAAAAAAAAAAAAGGGCCGCGACATGCAAGCTGCGTAAATACGCAGCTTGCAAGGAAGGGCTCGGGAAGCCCTTTGGCTGCAATTTTAGAGGAGAAGGTTGGTGGTTCCAGGTGGCCAGACACCTGGCTAAATGGGGGAAGCTTCCATGCAAGGTGTAAGGCTAAAATGGAAAAGAGGAGAGGCAGCAAAGGAGAGCCGTGGGATGAAGGGTTTGGTGTGAAGGGGGGTTGCATTTGACAGTAGCCGCAGGGAGAGATCTGGGGGGAGCTAGAAAACAAGAGAGAGAAAGAAGATTGGCGGGGGGCAGAAGAAAAGAGGCAGACGGGAAGAAAGAAAAAAAAAAGGGGAGAGAAATCTGGGCTAAAGTCTGAGAGAGAGAGAGGAGAAAAGAAACAACGGCTGAGAGGTGTTTTGGGGGTAACAACTGAGAGAAACCAGAGGGAGTGACGGCTGAAAAACTGAGGGCTTAGAGAGTGTTGGCGGTGGGAAAACAAGGAGAAAGAAAACCAGCAAAAAGAAACAGAAAAATCCAAGAGAGGAACCAAAGTTGTCTTCCTTGCGGTCACCATTTGTTGCCGTCTAACTTCGCTGAACAAACCACTCCCGAAGCTGTCTCTTTTGTTGTTCATCGGCGTTTAGGTACGTTGGGGTTGCTTACTCTCCCCAGAATTCGTTTAGTTGCCTTTCCTAGAGTTTGTTCTTATGATGTACTGTGCTTGTTGGTTGTTCGATTGATATGTTATGGTATGAATTCGTTGCAAGTTTCTTTCTTTATGTCTCTGTAGCGTTTCTTATCTTCTATTGTATGTTGTAGCTGTGGGTATTAAGTGGTTGCACTGAGATAATCTTAATAACATTGGGTAGCGATAACATCTGGGTTTTCTGGGTTTTGGGTAATGGATCAGTAGTTTTTGTGGGAGCTATTGCATAAATATGTTTAGCTGAGTGAAAACGTAGAAAGTTTTCAGCTTTACAAGCTTTATTCTGTCTTTTCTTGGGCATGATTAGATATAGGGATGGGTCCTGTTTCAGTTTAATTCTCAGGCAAAAACATGGGATTCTTTTTCTATCTTGACACATTAGTAGAAAGTTTGGATTGGGTTCATGATTCACGGCTAATTGCTCTGTTTTGCTTAACCTGTGTGACGTTTGCTGAGTTTGAACTCAGAAAGACAGCGGAGCTTCACGGGTTAGCCGTCGTTTGTTGTTGTCCATGCTGCTTTAGTTTTTGGTTGTACAGGTTGCATGTTTTTTGTTAGTTTGGAGATTGTTTTGTGTAGCCTGTGAATTTGATAAAGCAAACCCAGGAGTTACAGAAGAACAGAATTGTTGCCTGAGATTTCTTTGCTTGAATGTCGAGTTTCTGTGGTTTTGATGTTTGAGATCATAGCTTTGTTGTTTGGTTGAGAAGCTAGTTGATCTGTTTTTTTTTGTTTTGGTCCAAACTATAGATGTTTTGGTTTGAGTGTCACGCGAGTTGAAGCTGCAAATTTCGCAGCAGCACAAAAAGCTTCCGCATTCTTTTACTGTTTGCTTTCCTGCAACTGCTCGTATAAGTTTCGGCCATCTGTTTTTGCTAGTTGGGTTTGCATGTTTGGGGTGTTGGAATACTGGTTGAAAGGAATTGGATAAGGGGGTGTTGGGTGTGTATGTTTAGGGGCTGAAATGTTTGAAACATGTTCAAATGCTTGCTGGAAAAGAACAAACCAGGCTTGCCAAACCTTTTGCACAGAATTTTCCAGCATTGACATGATTTTTCTTCTATGTTTTGGTTTGTTTGAATGTTGAAATTGTGTGTTATGACGTTTAGATTAGTTTTCCGATGTTTGGTTGAAAGGTTTTTTGATCAAAATTGGTGATGAAGTTGATATGTACCTGCAAAAAAATGAAAATTGCAGCAAGCTTGGATACAAAAGGAAGCATGTTTCATTTTTTTTCAGTTGCAGAAGTTTAAGCCATACGTAGCTGCATGTTTTGCATGAAAATAACTTCTGAATTTAGCACTTTGACCCCCCAAGTCTCCCTTTGTTCCCCTGTGGCCCAACTAATCACATAAATTAATCAATTTCGTCCATTTCAAGTTTAACTTTCTTAGTATGTTTTAATATGATGATTGGGATAGATTATTCATAAGTTTAGAATGGATTTGTAGGTTTTAATAACTTTTCATAGACGTATAGCTTTGATTTGAATTTTTAATGGAATGTTTGAATTTTTGTCGTTTAATTGTAAAATGGGGTTTTTATTCATTTCTTGTGAATTTTATCATTTGATTGGAGGTCTCACCTTAGGTCCTTAATTTTATTTTACTTTATAGTAATAATAAATTGATCCCTTGAATATTCCTTAATTCTTTATATGGACCTTTGTTTGTTTAATTGGGAGAATAGGGGGTGTTTAACTTCTTTGAATGCTTTGTTTAATTATTCAATTTCATATTTATTCTTTTCCTTGAAATTTTGTTAATTAAAGTGATGCATTAACCCCTTGTTTTGATATTTTTAGCCCAAATTAGCTCTTTCTTTGGCGATTATAGCCCAAGTTAAGTTTTGTTCACCTTATTAGCATTACAAACGGGGGAGGTACAACTTCTTTTATCCCTTTTTGTCTCTCCTATGTGACCCAACGTGCTAAGTGAGAATTGCATGCCTACTTTGCTTTCCTTGCTTTTCCTTAATTCCTTTCATTTATTTCATTTACTTTTGCTTTTATTAAGTCATTCTTTTATTTATTTATGGGGTATGTGTACACCTCTTGGCTTGTAATAGATAGGACTTGGAGAGCGTTTTGTCCATTTTCCCCTTCCCCTTTTGTTTTAGTTAGCAAAATGCAATAGGTTCATTAGATTGATCGCTTGCTTTTGTTGCTACGTGTTAATTTGCTTTATTAGGCTCTTGCATTTAGTCGAGCATGCTAAGTGTTATGTGCTACGTGTTTATAGGTGATTGGCATGTCTACTTGCTTTCTATAGTCATAGATGAATATGATGGATGAATGCACGTCACCACACTAGTCCAATGCTAGTTGTGGCTCATTGCCCCGTTTTCCACTAGTCCAACGCTAGTAGGAGTTCATAGATATGGGCTAGTCCAACGCTAGACCCTTAGGGATTTCCCTCGCTAGTTCATACTTGCATGTTTCACTACATTTCATGCATTTTTCTTAGTTTCTAGCATTTGGTATGCCCCTCCAACCCTTTCCCCTTCATTTTAGGTTTTTGCATCTTCATGCTAGTTATAGGGTACATTTGCTTGAGGGTCCCCTTTCGATAAGGGAAACGAGCGAGTGTGGCTACAAAATAGCCTTAGCACGCTGGTTCTTCCTTCTAATCAAAAGGAAAATTGAAGTCGTGAAATTAGGAGTCGTTCCCGTACCCGACTTGATGCATTCCTCTAGGTTCATGCACTCTCATTCTTATCATATCACTTCCTCACTCTTTTATCCACCTTTTTTCACAACTCATATTTTCCTCAATCCACGTGCCATGTTTGTACATTTTTCTTCTTTTATCATTTATTTTCTACATCACAAATTGCACCCAATTGCACTTATATGTATCTACTATTATATTTTCATTCACTAGCACACAAACACCTTTATCTTCTCAATTGGCACACATGCACTTTTCTCACATTTACACACTTGCACTTTTCTTACATTTGCACACTTACACGCATACTTGAGTCTTCATTTGCATTGCCCGTGACCTCTATGAGGACTTTCCTTATTGGCCACCTCAACTCATGTGGTTGGGACCAAAATGCTTCATAAGAGACATTTTAGATTTAGAATTGCATCTTTTTAGCATCCATTAGTCATGTCCAACATGCAAAACATACTTTGGGTAGAAGAAATTAGGAAAAGAAGGGCTAAGTCACGCAACTAGCTTTTGCTAGGGTAAGGGAGTGCCTTAGGCTTTGCCTTTGCCTTCTCCCTTATCAAATGTGACCCCCGATCCCTTTTTTTGGTTACGTAGACCTAAAAGTTCTTTAAAAAGGGTTTGTTTACTTTTCTTTCCAAAAATCACTTTTTGGGTGACTTGGTACACCCTACCTCTATACCAAGTGGCGACTCCATTTTCCATTCAAAAACCCTTTTTGAACTTTATTGGCCAACCGTCGCATTCAACTAATCCCCCGACCTTTTGTTTCATTTCAGCACAACTTATCACGTTCACAATACATATTCACACACTATTTCCACATTGCTCAAAAAGTGGGCGTGACAGTTTGGCGACTCCACTGGGGACTTCCTAAAATGGGTCCAAGTATTTGATTGAGCTATTCTTTTCCTTTTTCTCCCTTTTTAATGCGTAGCATTTGAGTATTAGGGTTGCATTCATTTTTAGGACTTTTTGCCTTGCGCGCGTATCAAACTATTCCTCACTCGAGTATGTATGATTGTTGTTTGGATGTATGTTGTACTTTTTTATTCCGCACTTTGCATTGCATTGGTGGCGGGCGACATTACCCTAGACCTCGCGTTGGTTTCGATCCCTCCTCCCAACGAGTACTAGCATCGTGCATACAGCTTTAAATTATTTATCCTCCTTTATTTTTCTTTTAGTGGCTTGTCCACGCACTACCACCCTATAGGATTTTAGGCGACCCATTTGGACGTGTGTTGCGCAGCGACGTGTTGCGTAGCACGATCCGAGGGGTCACTCATCTTCCGCTTTAAGCTTTGGGTTAATAGCCTTTAGCTTTTAGTCGAAGATTGAGGATTTTTTATAGATTCACTCAGACATGTAGCCGTAACACGACGTGTGCGTAGCAATGTCTGGGGAATCGCTCGAGCCACCGACAAAGAACCTTGGGATTGATGACCCTTGGTTTCCAAGTCTGAAGGCTCGAGGACCTAAAACCTATCGAGTCTAGCTGCATTAGTGAGCCAATACCTCATGCATCCATGATAGTTTACCTAAGGTAGAGTCTGCCTTACCCTATTAGGGACACGATTCACGAGAGGAGGGATCCAACCCCTATTTTCTTTTATCGCTTTATCTCTTTGTATTGTTTCGCTACAATGTGTTTTGTGTATTTATGTGATTGAACTAACCTTTCTTGGTTTTTGTCTCCATTGCATTCATTAGCCCTAGGAAATAAGAGTCCTGGCATGGCACTCTCTAGGAACCTACCCCGTTTGATGTGACACGTTTAAATTTAATGCTTCACATGCGTAACATGAATACATTTCATTTTAGGCTCACCCCGGCATACAAAAGGGGGTCCCTTTAGGTCATGTTTCATTTGTGTACTGCATATTTACGCGCTTTGATAAAATGGCATCATGCATAAACCCTAGAAGGGAATGCCATTTAGGGAATCCCACATTAGGGCAGAGCCAACCCTATATCCCCGTGGGTATTTAACCCTGTCTGGGGATTTGCACGTTTAAATTCATGTTTAACCAGAGAAGTGGGACCTGTAGGTAAGGTATTTGACACCGATTTTTGTTTCTAGATGGAAAGTCCTCGCCGAGTCCAACAGATGTTAGTAGTACCACTGGAGGTACAAAGATGGCCCACGTTGCTTTCACCCAGTGAGATTAACCAAGTAGCTACTCGATTAGGGCACATCGGGAATTTCAGGGACATTAAGTCCGACGGTTATTTGGTGGAAGCTTTGGTGCATCTATGGGACCCCACTTGTTCCGCTTTTAGACTAGGGAAGAGGGAAATGACCATAACAATTGAGGAGGTCGCTGGATTTCTCAATTTGCCGATTCAAGGAACTGCCGTGATATTTCCATTAGTGTCTAACAAGGCCGAATTTTGTCGCTTCACCGGGTTAAAGGAGTCAGCAATACGAGGGTCGGACCAAAATATAGAGGCAAAGTTCTTATTTGACCGATTTGCGTTAAGGGATGGGTTTGAGAGGCACCTAGGAGATTTCTCGTTCACCTCCAAGGAAATTTGGGAACGAAAGAGAGTATGGGTGTACAGTTTGGTTATGGCTGGAACCTATTTTTTCCCTAGAAAAGATAAAAAGATAGCCTTTAAGCTCACTAAAACCTTGTACGACTTGTTCGTAGGAGTGAAAGACAAACAGTGTTCTATTATACCGACCGTTTTGGCAGATATCTTCGTAGCCTGCACTACCTGTCAGAGAGGGAGAAAGTTCTTTTGTGGTTCAAATTGGATTTTACATGTATGGGGTATGGAGCACTTCATGAGACGACCGTCTATTCCCGAGAGTTTACCAATGACTGCGTACGACTGGATGGCCACACATTATAAGAGGGTTAAGAGAGAGAATCTACCATGTGATGCATCCGAGTTTGTGGACTTCTTGAAGAATATGACTGATCAAAATATTAGATGGGTATTGGATTGGACTAATTGTATAAAACCCGTTCTCCGCACCCAAGCATCCGAATTTGTTCTCTTACTGGGCACCCAAGGAGTCACCGCATACACGCCAAAGAGGTTTCTTAGACAGTTAGGACGTACCCAAGAGGTGCCGCCCGCATTTGATATGAGTGAGTTTACCATCATTTTCAATGGAGAAACGTGCCCAAGCCCACTCCATATGAAAGATCAGATTATTGCGGCCTGGGTGACGCTATCTGATGACGAGAGCTTTAGATACATCCCGGAGCTCAAGCAGAGGGGATTGACCACTCCGCAATACGAAGATTGGGTGAGAAGGTCCGCTACACGAGAAACACAAGATGAATCAACCAAGGAGGTGGAAAGGTTAAAAGCTGTTATCGAGGCAAAGGATAAGGAAATTCTGCAATTAAGTAAGTCTGTCGAAGCATACAAAGGGATGGCGGAGCAAAACAAGCAATTGTATGAAAATGAACGAGAAAAGCGTCAAGAGCTGAAAAGGAAATGCGGAGAATTATATGACCAAGCTGAACGTGTTAGAATTCCATATACTAGAGAAACCAGGGACTCTGTATTAAATAGGCTTAGAAGTTTTGGCAATCTTGTACGGAATCGTCTTCATGACATGATGTAAATATTGGCAAGTTTATCAATGAAAGCAATTTTTCTCTTGCACTCATTTGGAATTGTTTTGGGGTCCCAAAAAAAAAAACCAGTTTGTGTTACTGGATCTCATTTCGAGAGGTGTGCATCATGCTAGGCCTACCCTTGGCACAAAAAGGGCCCCCCAATAGGACATGCATCCGAATTTTTGGAACATCTACTAACTCTTGTCTTTTTCTTTTTCTTTGTTTTATTTTTGTTAAAAAAGTTAAGCCAGGGCTAAATCTAAAAGCACGTCATTTCGTATTTTCAGGTAATATTTAAACATAGCTTCTCGTCGAAACCCCATCATAACGCGATCCCGTAGTCGAGCCCAAAGGAATCGTGTAGACATGAGTACTCCGCCAGAATCGTCTGATAAGACCGCTGCAACTACCCAGCCGGAAGCCGCAAGTCCCGGGGTTCAGTTGACTGAATTACTTACCAAATTTGGGGAAATGGCATCTGAAATGGCAGCCCAAAAGAAGTTGATCGACGAGCTCATTAGTAGCGGAGTGCAGCCCGAGCCTCCGCCCGTCAAACAACCGGAATCCGAACCATTTGTCATTCCTCCAATTCAAACCGCTTTTGAGGGAGTTTTCAACCCGCAGTATACTTACACTCAAAATCTTCCATTCTATCCTCCCTATGGGCAAGGATTTCAGCCTCAAGGTGGTCAAGGTGGTCCAAACATGCCTCCGGATCCACAAGCTTTTTATCAGACTACTGCAGAGCCTGTTGTGCCGGAGCACACTGTTCAAACCAAGCCAGAAATGGGAGAGTCGTCTGCCCCGGTTGATACAAAGCTACTTAAGCGGTTGGATCGTTTCGATGAGTTCATCAGGAAAAGCCAAGGTTTAAGCAAGCAAGGGGTGTTAGACTATGATGATCTGTGCCTGTTTCCAAATGTGCAGCTGCCCGTGGGATTCAAGACCCCGAAGTTCAATAAATATGATGGTACGGGCAACCCGAAGACACACTTGCATTTGTTTGCCAACAAGTTGGGCAGACCGGTGGATGACGAAAACTTGCCATTAAGGTTATTTCCAGAGAGTCTAGAAGGAGACGCCCTCGATTGGTATTCAAACTTAAAGCCAAAGGAGGTGAAGACTTGGCTTGATCTATCCAACGCCTTCATCAGACAATATGAGTATAACTGTGAGCTAGCACCGACCCGAACTACTTTGGAAGGCACGAAGAGGCGACCATCTGAAGATCATAAGACATACGCCAAAAGATAGAGAAAGATAGCTGCCAAGGTTGAGCCTCCGATGACCGAAGATGAAATTATTCGCACTTTCATAAAGACGCATGATCCTCCATACTTCGAAGAAATCTTCCGTATGACCGGGTGTTCATTTGCTGCGATTGTAAATAAACTCGAAGAGTATGATGATTTTGTGAGAGCCGGAAAAATTGTTAACATCTCTGCCCTAAAATCACAGGTAGAAGCTTTGCAAGGGCAAGGAAGCAGTGGAAAGAAGCCGCAGTTTAAAAAGAAAGAGGGGGATGCAACTTTTATCTGGGACCAGAACCCTTCACCCAAACCCCGATACCAACACAATCCAACCTACCAACCACATTACCCTTATTATTCAAACCCGCACCATGTATATACTACCAATATCCATCACCCTCGACCTCGCCCAAGTTATCCTAACCCACCTTTAGCCCCTTTTCAAATCTCTCAACCAAATCCACCCCAAAACCGACCTCGCCCTCCATATAACCCATGATTTCCTCCCCCAAATAGACCTGTTTACAGCCATCCTCAACCTCCTGAACCTTACAACCGACCCCCTAACCATACATTTACCAATTCAGGCAGGCCTCTAGACCAATTGAAGGCCGCCGGGAAAATTGGTATGGTACCCCCTCCTACCTATCCATATGGCATGCCCGCTTGGTATAACCCACAAGCTGTCTGTGCTTATCATTCAGGGGCACCCGGACATTCGACTGTTGATTGCAAGGCTCTTAAGCATAGAATTCAAGATATGATTGAAGCCAGAGAGATTGTAATTAGGAAAAAGGAGGCACAAGGGACGAATATAAATAGGAACCCCTTGCCTGAACACGCTAATACCATTGGGGTCATTCTGGACGACGCAGAGTATGAGGAGCAAGTCCAGAAATTGGCAAGGGAAGCTGAGGTGTTTGGGGTCACAGACCAACCATTTATAATGGAGGTGCCATTTGAGGAGGATAAAAGACCTTTTATTTTGGATCTCACTCTAGCTGAGAGCAAGGCTTTGGAGCCAGTGGTCATCGAATTCCCAGAGCAGGAGCCTGTTTTGAGTTTGCAGCGAGTGCCGTGGAACTACGATGAACCTGTCATACAAATTGGAGAAAAGTCAATTGCCAAAGAAGAGGTGTCAGTGGTCACCAGATCTGGGAGGATTGCAAGTCCGTTTGGAGCTACCGTTCCGATTCAAGTAAATAACCCCGAGCTGCCTGCTAAACCAACAGTTACTGAGAAGGAAGCCTTGGATTTTCTTAAAAGGCTCCAAAGAAGTGAATATATTGTAGTCGAGAAGCTAAGCAAGTCGCCCGCCCAAATATCCATGTTGGATCTGCTCTTTTCTTCGGATATGCATAGGGATGCGTTGCTCGAAATGCTGACCAAAGCTCAAATCCCTAAGGACATTTCGGTTGCTAATTTCTCACATGTGGTTGGGAGTGTGTTATTTACAAAACAAATTACTTTCTCTGATGATGAATTACCGGCAAAAGGCATTGGACATAACAAGGCTCTGTACATAGCTGTGAGTTGCAACGGGAAAATTTTGCCAAAGGTGTTGATTGACAATGGATCTGCGCTTAATATCTGCCCTTGGAGTACCTTGGAAAAGCTAGGGTTGCAAGATATCAAGCTGAGGCCCTCAGGGACCATAGTTAGAGGTTTTGATGGAGCACGAAGGGAACCTATAGGAGAAGTGGATTTAGTCATCGAGATGGGGCCCGCACAGTTTCAGATAGCTTGCCAAGTCATGCATTTTCCTAGTGTTTATAATGTTTTGGTTGGAAGGCCGTGGATTCATAAGTCCGGAGCTGTGCCTTCTTCATTGCATCAATTGTTGAAATTCATAGTAAATGACAAATTGATAACTATCTTTGCCGAGGAGGATTGCCTCGTGATTGCTGATTCTGGGTCCAAAGAAGATGGTAGCCGAAGCGCCATAGTAACCCCTCATAGCACAGCTGATATCGTCTCCGTAAGTTGGATAACAAAAGAGGAACGAGCTTTGTCAAAGGCCAGTGTCATGATGGCTAAGGAAATGATCCGCGGAGGATATGAGTTTGATAAAGGGCTGGGACGTGATCTGCAAGGAATTCTGAAGCCAGTGAAAATTGTGGAGAAAAAGGATTCATTCGGTTTGGGTTTCCGACCAACCGCTAGAGACATCAAAGAAATGAAGGAATGCAAGAGAGCAGAGAAAGAAGGCAGGCCAAGGGCCCTTGATATTCCACCACTGCATTATACTTTTCCACGACCGACCGAGGTGATCACATCAGAGATTAACCCAGTTGACGGAATCGAAACTAGTTTGGCCCAATTGTTCGTTGGGGCGACATTTGAAGACAGTTTCCCAGCTGAGGCCGAGTTTCCCGACGTCCCTGAAGGATCCATTTCCAATTGGACAGCCGAGTTTCTGCCCATTCGGAAGGAGTTTCGGTAAACTTAAAGGGGTTTGTCATTCATACGAATTCCTGAAAATACTTCTGCATCTGTAAATAGCTAATGAAAGCATCTTTACCTTTGACTAAAGTTTGCACGTGAAAATATTGTTAAGTTTTCATTTCATTCCCGCTTGTTTTTTGGTTTTTCGCTTTCAATCAAAGGGTTTATGAAAATGCACAAGTTGTTCTTGTCATGTTGTTTTGTTTATATTTCTGTCATATTGCTTGTTCATTTGTTTGTTGTATATTTGTTTGCTTATTATCCCACATTCGTTAATTCTTTCAGATGGCCAAAAATAAAACCATTTGACCCTTTGGATATCACTATTCTGGAATTCAATAATGGCAATCTCTATATCACTCACGACTTGGAGGTCTGGGAATCCGAGCTCCAAAGCGAGAGTGATAATGAGGAGGTATTCGATTCTTTTGCAAAGGATTTTGAACAATATGAGGAGAAACCAAAACCGAACCTGGAAGAAACAGAAAAGGTTAACATTGGCACTAAAGATGAAGTTAAGGAGGTGCAAATTAGTATTCATTTGAATGAGAGGCAGAAAAAGGAGATGCTTGAATTCTTGACTGTGTTCCAGGATGTATTTGCATGGTCCTATGATGATATGACTGGTATTTCAACTGATGTGGTAGTGCATAAGTTGCCCACAGACCCTACTTTTCCACCCGTAAAACAAAAATCCCGAAAATTCAAACCAGATATGAGCCTCAAAATAAAAGAGCAAATCGAAAAACAACTCAAAACCAACATTATCATTGTTTCCCATTACCCTATTTGGCTTTCGAATCCAGTCCCTGTTCCAAAAAAGAATGGAGAGGTGCGAGTTTGTGTGGATTATAGAGACCTCAATAAGGCCAGTCCTAAAGATGATTTTCCTCTGCCAAATATTCACATTCTCCTGTACAATACCGCTGGGCATGAGATTGAATCCTTTTGTGATTGCTTCGCTGGATACCACCAGATTTTGATGGCAGAAGAGGATAGGGAGAAGACTGCTTTTATCACCCCTTGGGGCACATTTTGCTACCGAGTGATGCCATTTGGTTTAAAGAATGCCGGAGCTACTTATCAAAGGACCATGACCACCCTGTTTCATGATATGATCCACCGAGAGATGGAGGTCTACGTGGATGACATCATAATCAAGTCTAAAAGGGCAGAGAACCATTTGGTTGATTTGAAGAAGCTATTCGAAAGGTTGCGAAAGTACAATTTGAAGCTAAATCCTGCGAAATGCGCTTTTGGAGCACCAGCTGGTAAATTGCTGGGTTTTATTGTTAGTAAAAGAGGCATAGAGATAGATCCAGTAAAAATCAAAGCAATTCGAGATATGCCAGTACCGAAAACTCAGAAGGACGTGAAAAATTTCTTAGGAAGATCAATTTTATTGGGAGATTCATTGCCCAGTTAACTGCCACATGCGAGCCGTTGTTCAAATTGTTGAGAAAGAATGTGCCATTGTACTGGAGTGAAGAATGCCAACAAGCTTTTGATAAAATCAAGGATTATTTGTTACATCCGCCAGTCTTGGTGCCACCCAAGCCGGGTCGACCATTAATCATATACCTATCTGTGCTTGAAGAAGCAGTTGGTTGTGTCCTCGGGCAGCATGATGACTCTGGAAGGAATGAGCAAGCCATTTACTATCTAAGCAAGAAGTTCACGCAGTATGAGGCTAATTATTCATTCATTGAGAAAAGCTGCTGTGCATTGGCCTGGGCAGCTCAAAAGCTGAGACACTACCTATTGAGCCATACCACTTATCTTATCTCCCGATCTGATCCTTTGAAGTATCTCTTGGAGAAGCCGATGCTAACTAGACGTCTGGCTAAATAGCAGATAATTCTCTCAGAGTTCGATATTGTTTTCACTTCACAAAAAGCTGTCAAGGGTCAAGCTATAGTTGATCATTTGGCAGAAAATCCAAGGGATGATGATTATCAACCACTTCATACTTATTTCCCTGATGAGAAAGTCTTATTTGTAGGCGCCACGGACGATATAAGTGAGCAAAGCTCTGAATGGAGGCTTTTCTTCGATGGAGTTTCGAATTCTCTCGGAGCTGGAATTGGAGCTGTTTTGGTTTCACCCGAAGGGAAGCACTACCCTGCCACTGCCAAATTGCAATTTGCTTGTACAAACAACATAGCTGAATATGAAGCCTGCATTTTTGGTCTCAAAATGGCTTTAGAAATGGAAATCAAAGAGTTGATAGCTTTCAATGATTCAGATTTGCTCGTGCATCAAACCTTGAAGCAGTGGATAACCAAAGATTCAAAAATTTTGCCCTGCCATTGTAGTTTGCTCACTCTGGCCAAGCAATTTCAAAATTTGGAGTTCAGACATCTCCCGCGAGCTCGAAATGCATTTGCTGATGCTTTGGCCACCTTAGCTTCTATGATCCAGTATCCAGATGAATTGAGGATCGAACCTATTCAGATTCAACTTCGAGACAAGCCTGCCCACTGTTGGGTTGTAGACAAGTCCTCTGACAATATTCCTTGGTATAATGATATTAAGGAGTTTCTCAAAACTGGGTCCTACCCTCTGCATGCTAGTACAAAGGACAAGAGTTTTCTGCGTAGAATGGCTTCAAAATTTTTCTTGAGTGGAGAAGTTTTGTATAAACGAACCTCAGATTTGAACCTCTTAAGGTGCATTGATGAAGACGAAGCTCAATATATGATGAAAGAAGTGCATAGTGGCGTTTGTGGACCTCACATGAATGGCCATTTGCTAGCAAAGAAAATCATGAGAACCGGATACTTCTGGTTTACTATGGAGCGTGATTGTATAGATTTTGTCCGGAGATGTATAAAATGTCAAATGCACGGTGACGTTATACGCGTTCCACCCACTGAATTGCATAGTATGACCGCCCCATGGCCCTGTTCAATGTGGGGTATGGACGTGATTGGTACAATTGATCCTCCCGCTTCAAATGGACATCGATTTATATTGGTGGCAAGTTACTTACCAAATGGGTTGAAGCGGAGTCATTCAAACATGTAACGAAGAAGGTAGTTGCCAATTTCTTGAGAGATCACATCATCTGTCGCTTTGGAGTACCCGAAATGCTTATTACAGACAATGCCAAGAATCTGAATAATGACATGGTAGATAGACTATGCAAGCAGTTCAAGATCAGACACCGCAACTCTGCCATTTATAGGCCTCAGATGAATGGAGCTGTAGAAGCCATAAACAAGAATTTGAAGAAGATTATCCGTAAAATGACTGAAAGGCATCGCGATTGACATGAAAAGTTGCCTTATGCATTAATGGCGTATCGGACTTCTATCCGGACATCGACTGGGGCAACGCCATATTCACTCATGTATGGAATGGAAGCGGTATTACCAGCTGAAGTTGAAATTCCTTCGCTACGAATCCTCATGGAAGCTAAATTGGAGGAGGCTGATTGGATAAAGCAGCGCCATGAGCAATTGACTTTGATCGATGAAAAGCGGTTCAATGCTATCTGTCATGGTCAGTACTATCAGAAACGTGTGGCCCGGGCTTACAACAAAAAAGTCCATCGGCGTGCATTCGAAGAAGGTGACATGGTACTAAAGCGAATTTTGCCAATGCAAGATGAAGCTAAAGGCAAATTTGCTCCAAATTGGCAAGGGCCGTTCATTGTCCAAAAGGTATTACCTGGCGGAGCACTTATTTTGGCAGAAATGGATGGACGAACATTCCCTCAACCCATCAACTCAGACATGTGCAAGAAGTTTTTCATTTGATCATGCAAATTTTCTTTAGAAATTCATGCAAACGGCGAAATGCAAGTCAGGCCATCTTCTTTTACACTTAAAACATTTTATCTCTACTTGTCCCCTTTGAGCCATCAGAATTGACAAATTTTTGCTTGATAACCCCTGAGAATTGCAAACCCCACACTGGGGCAAATTTAGTTTTAAAGAAAAATACAAAAGTGAGGAAAATGCAATGAAGAAAATGCAAAGAGAGAAAATCCGATCAAACTGGGGCAAATTTTCCTCAGTTTCGTTTAAAATCGGAAACGATTTCAAAATAGTGCAATCTCAAGTTATTTCACACCTCGCATCAAAAATTCGCTTTCAAGCCTTAACTTTTCTTGAAAAACACCCCACCTGACCTTATTACAAAGCCCAAAGTCCTGGCTTTCGTCACTTGTTGTATTTCTATTAGGAAATTTGTTAATCAACTGGCAAGTGATGTCCATAATGCCTTCGCCTAATCTTACAAGGGAAGTGCATTTTACTGATGCCCGAAATCTTTGACTCATATTTCTGAGTCGATCATGGTCGAGATATTTCATTGTTCTTTTGGTGAAAACCCGAAAGGGCGCCTCGAAAAAAAAAGGAAAAAAAGAAAAAAAGAAAAGAAAAGGGAAAAAGGAAAAAAAAGAAAAAAAAGACAAAACAAAAACAAAAAGGGTGGGGGCAACATTGGTGAAAACCCGAAAGGGCGCCAAGGCAGGTTTTCTCAACAGACGAGCACGAGAAGGAACAGCTGGTGACCTGGTTCATTTAGACTTTTCCTCATGTTTGTGATACTTCTGCCAGTATCGAATTCCGAAGCAAATATATCCAAAGTCTTGAATATGATTCGTTGGCCAAATTTGCATTTTTTACGAATATTCTTTTGCAAAATATATCTTTATAAACCTCTTGGTTTTTCTCGATTATTTGCGTTCAACTGCTTGTGGTTGTCTGCATTCTTTTGCATGCTCATCTTTGCCTGACATAGGAAATCATCTTGCATATATCATTGATTCTTATATGACAAATTTTCATGCATCATTCTTTCACCATGGGATTCGAATGGATGATAAACCCTAGGGTTTGTGCAAGGATAGGGGATTCAATCATCTATCAAAGTGGGTAAAGCGCAACAAAGCTGCTACATAGATTTGGTGATGTGGTAAATACATACTTTATCAGCCGCAGAACAGAGGCAAAAACATCACAAGACTCATGTTTACACGATTCTCAAGGCAAACCGGATCAAATGATGGTGGCAAGTCCATTATTTCTTCTTTTCTTGCAGGAACGTTGCGTTCACAAATGAAAACAACCACTCTCCTTTTCGCACCTAAATTGATGTCAGAAAAAGCTCCCCAGTAAGCAAAGACGAAGTGATATTGGCAAAGGTTGATCATAAGAAACAACATCAGCTATCGCTTTAGCTACAGAGATCAAATCCCCCTCTTGGTACAAAAGTTTCAACCACTCCCAGGTAAAAACTCAATTCATTGTTTAAACCTCCTCAGTGAAATCCCGTTTTAAATTTCCTGTTCGGGTCAGTCCCTTTTTAAATTTCCTGTTCGGGTCAATCCCGTTTTAAATTCCTGTTCGGGTCATTCCCGTTTTAAATTTCCTGTTCGGGTCAATCCCATTTTAAATTTCCTGTTCGGGTCATTCCCGTTTTAAATTCCATTTTAAATTTCCTGTTCGGGTCATTCCCGTTTTAAATTCTTGTTCGGGTCAATCCCGTTTTAAATTTCCTGTTCGGGTCAATCCGTTTTTAAATTTCCTGTTCGGGTCAGTCCCGTTTCAAATTCCTGTTCGGGTCAATCCCGTTTTAAATTCCTGTTCGGGTCATTCCCGTTTTAAATTCCTGTTCGGGTCAGTCCCGTTTTAAATTTCTTGTTCGGGTAAGTCCCGTTTTAAATTTCCTGTTCGGGTCAGTCCCGTTTTAAATTCCTGTTCGGGTCAGTCCCGTTTTAAATTTCTTGTTCGGGTCAGTCCCGTTTTAAATTTCTTGTTCGGGTCAGTCCCGTTTCAAATTCCTGTTCGGGTCATTCCCGTTTTAAATTCATGTTCGGGTCAGTCCCGTCTTAAATTCCTGTCCGTCAGAACCATTTTGTGGTCGAATAACACAGGTAAGTATTTGGTGTCTACTTTTTTGTCTCAAGTTTTTCCAAAACTCATACAAAGAGGGGCAAACTGTAGACACCAAATTTTTAAAGATATCTTTTATCCTAATTTTGTTAATTCCATGATTTTTGGTTCTTAGACTTTTAGCATTTATATAGAACTTTAGTATTTTTTAGATTATTGTTATCTATTATTTTATTTTTAGTTGTATTTTGTATTCATTTTGGGCTCTCTTAGCTATTTATTTTTATTATTATAAGACTTTTAGCATAAGTTTTGCCAAAAAGAGAGAAAATTGGGGGAAAATATGTGTTATTTCTTTTATTGAAAAAAAAGTAAGTAAAAGGAAAGAAAAGAGGAAAATTGTAGCTTTTGGGTACAATTCTGTACATTTTATTTAAATTTGTTTAAATTGTTATTTTTGTATTATTGTTATTTATTTAAGAAAAAAAAAGGGGAAACCCGATAGCGGGTTTTGGGCTGTTTAAGTGTAAAAAAAAAAAAAAGGGGGGGGGGGGGGGAAAAGAGCCGCACATGCATGCGGCATGAAAACACTTTCACAGGAGATAGCTGCGGCATTCTTGGCTATCAATGGATCGGATGGCTGGGAATCATGGTGACAGCCAACCCTTCATCCTCACCTTTGAGGTGAGGGTTTAGAGGGTAGGGCTCCCATATAAAAGCAAGAAGAAACGGCTGGGTTAAGGGACAAGAGGAGAGCTAAGTAGAGTTGGCGGCTGTGGGGGATTGAAAACAGAAACCAGAGAGAGGTGAGGGAAGGACGGCTGGGAAAAGAGTGAAGGGAAAGTTTGAGGGCTAGAGAGAGTTTCGGAGAGGGGAGAGCCGAGAGGAAAAAACGAAACAGAAAAAAGAGTGAACAGCAAGAGGGTTCTGGGCAAGAGAGCTTCGGTCAGGAAAAAGGGAGAAGAGGAAAAAGCTGGAGCCTCTGGAGCTGCTAATCATCACGACCGCCGCAGTCTTCGCCGAGAAGGTTCCATCACTGTAAGTATTTCTCTTCCTTTTTAAAATTCCAGAGTTTTATTCAAGAACCCAGGCACTTGAAGACCTTGCTTCTGAAGTTTTATTGTTTCGTTGCTTATTTTCCTTCCCTTTATGTTTCATGTTCACTGAAGATTTCCTTTTTTTTTTTCTGTTTATAAGTGGCTGCGTGTATTTTGAACTGGTGTAATTGAGAACTTGTGAAGATCAGTTTTTTTAGAAAAAGGGGAAACAGATGTCATCTGTTGTTTCTCTATTTCGTTGATCCCCTGATGGCCCTAAAGATCGAATTTTGATAACTTGGAGCTTGTGTGAAAGAGTAGCAAATATGGGTTCGAAAGGGTCGTGAAACTGATGTTCCTGGCTATCCTTTGTTCTGAGTCTTGCTTTATTATTTTGGCTCTATGATGACTGAAGTTGTGTTGTTTGGCGTTTGCTGTATGTGCTGTTTTGACTGGGATTTTTTGGGACCAAGTTTAGCAGACACTCAAGTCATTTTGTTGCATTTGTGTGACCGAAAGCTTGTTGGATTTTACTCTCTTCATGGCCCCAGTCCTCGCATGTCGTGTTGAATGAGTTGGGTTTGTCTTGGGTCAGTTTGGGCTACATATATCAGAACTGGTATGAGGAGCCGAGGTTTTGCTGCAACAAATTGGAGTTCTTTATTTTGTTGCAGCAGCAGCTTTTTCCTTTGTTGCTGAATGTTTCTTGACTTTATCAAAGTTAGGGAATGATTTTTGCTGTTCCATTGACGTATGATGAGCATGTTCGCCATAAGTCTCTTCATGTTTGCATGATATTGTCTCAGAACTCCCTGTGTAGAGGCCTAGAACTTTACTTGGTTCATAGTCTGAGAGTTAAAATGTTTTCTCAGATATTTTAGTCCAACATCTCAAATGAATGTTGATGTTTTCTTTGCTGCATTTCTTTTGTTTCCTCCCTGCTAAAATTGATGTTTGGAAAATGTGTGTGCGTTTGGTGGATAAATGGTGAGTCTAATGCAATGTTTCGGCATTTAATCTACACAAACTTGTACCTGCAAAATTTCGCAGCGAAAACAAAAGAGGTTGCATTTTCTGTTCTGTTGTCTTTTCCGTGGTTGCTCCATCGAGTCTTTACACTTAAGTTGCATGTTTAATCTGGTGTGGAGGGCAAGGAGTGGAATGATTTGGTGTTGGGTTTGTTTGTTTGGGTCTAAAAAGAATGCTTAAGCTGTGATCGAATGCTTGCTGAAAGGAAACGAATCATGATTGCTAAACCATTTCTGCACAAATTTCTCCAACATTTGCGTGATTTCCTCTCTGTGTTTTGGCTTGTTTTGGATATTGAAGCCATGAGTCTTGCTGTTTAGTCAAAGTTTCGTTGTCTGGCTAAAAGAATTTGGATCGAAATTATGGTCTTTGGGTTTGAAATGCCGAAAATATAAATGCAGCAAGTGTTGCAGAAACCATCTTCGTAAGCATTTGCATGCATGGATAACTTCTAAAAATTACACTTTGGCCCCCAGGTCTCCCCTTGTTCCACTATGACCCAACCAATTGAATAATTTCCTCAATTTGGTCCTTGGCAGCTTTAATTTTACAACTTTTCATTGCTTGTTTGCTTCAATTGACTACCATGCTTTGTTTAAATTGCACTTAATTCATGATTTTAAGGGCTTTATGATCAAGTGAGTTTGTATTTGCATATTTTCTTTAATTTTCTCAAATTAAATTGGTGCATTAATCCTTTGTGTTTGATGATTTTAGCCCAAGTTATCTCTTTTTTTGGTGACTTTAGCCCAAGTTAAGTTTTGATCACTTTACTAGCATCACAAACGGGGAGGTATAACTTCTTTTATCCTTTTTGTCTCTCTCTTATGTGATCCAACGTGCTAAGTGAAAATTGCATGTCTGTCACGGCCCCACCTCCCCCTAAGGCGAACCAGAGGGTTCGGCGGGCCGCCTGCCCAGCTCTCGCCGGGACTCAGTCGTTCACTACAATCCTCAATTGAATTTCAAAATATATATATCAAATATACATCAAAGGTTCCCAAACTTTACATATCAAAAGCGAAGCGTCCACGCTTCCGCAGCGCCACTCTGATCCTTGATCACAATTGGTATATAGTAGGAAGTCCAAAACTAGACTATTACACATCCAATCAATTCTAAACGTTCTTAAACGTTCAATACAATCCCAATATGAATGATTACACAAAAGGAAATCCAAGTTCAATCCATACATGAGATAATCCATGAATAAACACTACAAGCCCTTCTTTCGCCTTGAGCCCTGTGGAGAGGAATAAAACATTTTTGGGGTGAGATAGAAACTCAGCGAGTAACCAGTAAAATCAGTAATCAAATCGCTTTAACCATAGTTCATTTCAATGATGTTCAATTCAAATCAAATGATAAGTCCAGAAACAATTTCAACATTTACAAAACATTAAATATGGAGTATCAATAATTCAAGAAACATGTACAATGGAAAGCGATAGTAACATTCGTGCAAATGATACATTCGTTCTCCTATCCTTCATTTGACATTTCATTATTTTTCACCAACCTCCACCAACCTACAAAGGTAATACTCGAGTATACCAAACGTTCACCCAGGTCCCTAATCGCCCGACCGAGTCCACTTCTGGCTCGAGACGACCGGTAACAAGGGGCAATGGCCAGTTCAGCCCAAAAGGCTTACATTCATGCGCAAGTAGTATTTAATCATTAATCATTGAAAATTTCATATTATTTAGTCGATGTGCGATTAAGTACACACTCGCCTAGAAAACTCGTTTTAACAATCATTGAAAGCAAAAATCAATAATAACAAGACACTGATATGCAAGCACGCATGATATGTAAGAAAACAGTTCCAACATTAAATTTGGAAACAGTTCAAAAGTAAATAATGCAAGAAACGGTTCATAAATACTTTTAGAAATAGTTTGAGGTCACTCACCTCCACGACTCAGAAACCATCCATCATATATCATTGCCTTACTCAAATCCAAGTCTTAGATCACAAACTCAATGCAAACGAGTTCCTTCAAAATTCGGACAACATTTCCCCTGAATTTGTTAACTTTTCCAGCCATCATGGCTTCATTACTTCCTCAAATCAGTCCCAAAG